>NC_143485.1:27996413-28296413 GCF_027475165.1 Benincasa hispida
CCTTTAGATGTAGCTACATTTAGAGCCATAAAGTGGCTTCAAGTTTTCAATCCTGGATTGTCGTATTTTATGGGAATTTATGTGGCTGCTACTTGGTGCAGGCTTAGGCATTATTTCTGAAACTATAGTAACCTCTTTACATCAATTAGGTGTTATTCCTGTGATTTCCATTGTGCTGGAATTTTCCTTCCCATTTCTCTGTGCATTTAATATTATCAATTTAGCGTTTCTAATTCAACAAGACAATCCTAGATTGTAGTATAGAAAAGTAAATATGAATATTAGTAGTTTCCTTCTATGTGATGTGACGTCATGACAAGTCTAGTTTAAAACTACGTTAGACTAACCTCATTATGGATACATTTGATTTCAATATTTATTACTGACTACAGGTCCAATATATTTGAGTTAGGCTGGACCTTTCTTGGTGCTTGCTTGATGTGTTGGCTTAAATGCTCCGACAATGACATTTTCCATGCTTCTCTCACATTTGCTTTCTTTTTCCTCTTTGCTCATTATTGTCTGTGAAGGAAGAGTCCTAATGACGTTGATGTGATAGTAGTCTATAATCATTCTCTATTTAGTGCAGTATTATTGGATGAGTAATTTTTTAAAATTACTTCTCTTTGATTTGCATGCATCTGCTTGCACTTGCAGATTGTTAATCAACGTGAAGCTGCTAGTAGTAACATTTTTCGGCAAAAAGAATTTAATCTTCAAGCACTTGGCATTGGAGGATTAAGTGAAGAGTTTGCTGATATATTTCGAAGAGCTTTTGCCTCTCGTGTTTTTCCTCCGCATGTGACCAGCAAGTAAGAATCTCATAACTATAGTTAATCATTTTCTTGTTGTTATCATGCTTTCTAATCAGATACCTTATGATAGGTTGGGCATTAAACATGTAAAAGGAATGCTGCTTTATGGGCCACCTGGAACTGGCAAAACTCTTATTGCCCGTCAAATTGGAAAAATGTTGAATGGGAGAGAACCAAAGGTTAATATATAAGTTTACCTTCTATATATGTTTGATGTATTTTTTTGCATCATGGGCTCATATCATCCTCTATGTTTAGCATCTGAATTACTTTCTCTCTTTTCCAATCTTTTTCAATTTCCACTTTAGATGCATAAGATCTCTTAATTCTTAGTATTGCCGGGATGAAAAGCTGACTTATTTGTTGAAGTCGACTATTGTTGGTTTGACAAAATAAAGAGCAACAGATTATAAGAACTAAGACCTTCGAGGCATTATGGCCCAATGTTTTCAGGTTTCAGCCATTTTACATGAGCAATTTTCTTCCTTCATCTGGAATTGTCTGTAATAATTACACCTTTACATTGTCAATCTTTTATGATCTCTAAGTGCTATTTCTTCTGCATAGTCTCTGCGAATTATCATAATCCATATTAAGGTCCGGCCAAACTTTGTTTGCTGTCGTGCTCTCTCCCACATGTTTTTCTCCACCTTGTTAGATTGTCAATGGCCCTGAAGTGTTGAGCAAGTTCGTTGGTGAAACTGAAAAGAATGTGAGAGATCTTTTTGCTGATGCTGAGAATGATCAAAGGACCCACGGTAATGGGGGTGATATAGATATTATGATATTTCAACACAAGTATTTCAATTTTGTTAATTCCACGTTGGCTTTTTCTCAAGACAGGAGACCAAAGTGAGTTGCATGTCATAATCTTCGATGAAATTGATGCTATTTGTAAGGTATGTGGTTTTCTTTAATATATTGTAACGTTATTTCTTTTATTTTTGAAGATTCACAAAGAAATTAATGTCCCAAGTGAAAGGCATTAGATCTTCTTAACTCTTCCCATAGTCGTAAAAAACTAAGTTCGCTAAAATGAAGATCTGGCTCATGATGTTGGCTATTATTGAATCAACTTTCTTCTGAATTTTATTTCCAAGGTGAAACTAAGAATAAATCAAATTCAATCCATAGGATAGTAAATGAACACACTGTAATCAGGATTTCACCCATTTGACAACCCTGTTTCTCTTTCATTTGAGTATTTGTCTATATATTATAAGGTTTTGAGCCAAAAGTTGCCCATTTCACCTTTTTGCTTCATGCCTTCAGGCAAGGGGATCAACTAGAGATGGAACTGGAGTTCATGACAGCATTGTCAACCAGTTACTCACGAAGGTTTGTGTGAATTTTTGTGTTGCAAAGTAGTATCAGTACTACATTTGGTGGACCTTCTTTTATACTTATGTATTTTATCACAATGATGATATCATGTCTAAGAAGCATCATTTCTATGCAGATTGATGGTGTAGAATCATTAAACAATGTGCTACTTATTGGCATGACGAACAGAAAGGACTTACTTGATGAAGCCCTTTTAAGGTTTCTTTCTATTGATTGTCTTCTTTCTTTCTATGAAGCATTTCGTTAATGATTCTATAATTAAGCACATGAACTTCCACAGACCAGGTCGCTTGGAAGTTCAGGTTGAAATCAGCCTGCCAGACGAGAATGGCCGTTTACAGATTCTTCAAATTCATACTAACAAAATGAAAGAAAATTCTTTTATTGCTCCTGACGTGAACCTCCAAGAAATTGGTATGTTTATAACCTTTTTTTCCCCTCTCTTTTAAGATAAATATATCATTGGAAAATTTTCACAGATAGAAAAAATGTCAAAATATTTACAAAATTAGCAAAAAAAAAAGAAAAAAAAACATTGCCAGACACTGATAGACTTCTAGTAGTGTCTATCAGTGATAAATTTCTATCAGCTTCTATCACTGCAAGACACTGATAGATCAGTCTCTATCAAAGAAGATTAAAATTTTGCTATTTTATGTAAATAGTTTTTCTTATTTTTCTATTTTTGAAAATCCCATATATAATTTGGTTCTCAAAGCTTACACCTTTTTTAAATTTTATTTCTATTATTCTAAAGGTTTTAAATGGATCGTCAAGTTATAAAAGAATTAATTAAATTATTCAAATTTCTACTCAATATGGTAGTTGAATTGAGAAAAGGGATGGTGAGGCATTTCTATTTATTATTTTTTTAATGATAGAGCATTTTTTAAATGTTAAATAGCATCTTATCCATCATTTTAAAGAATTGAATAGGACCGGGCTGGAATCTTTAATCAGTTAGAGTTAGAGATATTATATTTAACCTTCAAAAGTTGCCAGATGATAGGGAAAAAATGTTTTTACCTATCACGTCTTTATTTTTTAAGACATTATTGAGTACTGAGTGGAAAAATGGATACTTTCACTATAAAGTTGAAAGTTTGAAGGTAGCAATTATCATTTCAAAGGTCAATAGTTTGATCCTCCTGCAGTTATTGAACTAAAAAAAAATAATAATAATAATAAAATCCTGTAAGAGAAGTTATTGAATCTTGAATAGTGAAATTTGAGTGGATTTCCTTTTTATGAACACTGAGGTAGGAGGTGACAATGACGAGGAGTTAGCATGGTGAAGTTTTTGCTGATTGTTTCTCTTCTGTCCTGTTTGACCACATGATGTACGTGGTCGAGGATAATAATTTTGAAGGTTTCTGAGTTATTAAAATCTATTTTGACAGCTGCTCGTACAAAGAACTACAGTGGTGCTGAAATTGAAGGGGTTGTGAAAAGTGCAGTATCATATGCCTTAAATAGACAATTAAGTCTTGATGATCTTACGAAGCCTGTTGATGAAGAGAGCATTAAGGTTACAATGGATGACTTTCTGAACGCAGTCCAAGAAATCGTTCCTGCTTTTGGTGCTTCAACAGATGACCTTGAAAGATGCAGGTTATTTTACAAACTATCTTTTGTTAATATGTTCTATGAAATCAATGTAATTTATTATGTTCTTTTTAGGCTTAATGGTATGGTGGATTGTGGTGGACGACATAAGCACATTTATGAAAGAGCAATGTTACTTGTAGAGCAAGTTAAAGTGAGCAAGGGAAGTCCACTAGTTACTTGTCTTCTCGAAGGCCCAAGTGGCAGGTATGCTTCATCAGGCCTTTTTTTTAAACACAATTTTTATTATACACAAGTTCAATTAGTTAGTTTTGGCTAAGACCTCACCTGTCTACAGTGGCAAAACTGCAATGGCGGCTACTGTTGGCATCGACAGTGAGTTTCCATATGTCAAAATTGTAAGTTATTTTAATTTGTGTTTTAGATTTTTGTTCCCTGTCCATGCATTTACATCCTTCTGTACTGTCTCATTACCTGGTTTTCAGTTGGTTAATCCTATTTTCTATTGTGTTTTTGTTTTTTGTTTTTTGTTTTTTTTCCCTTTTCTTGTTGGTTAGATATCAGCAGAATCAATGATTGGTCTTCTTGAGAGCACAAAATGCGCGCAGATTGTCAAGGTTTGTCTGTGTTTCTAGGGCTACTAGCTTGTCACTCACCTCAGTGTTAAACAAAGCTTACAGTGAAGCAAATTTATGCCTGCTTGATAATTATGTCTGCAGAAAGTTCTATGAGAGTTATGTTTAAGTTTTTGGCTAATGACCTTGGAATTTATTTGAAGGGACTTATATGACGTGTCACTATTTCATAGGTTTTTGAGGATGCATACAAGTCTCCATTGAGCATTATCATTCTTGACGACATTGAAAGGTAACTGTTGCTAATTCTGACAATTATCCTAGTAATTAACTTATTAGTATTCTCGCCACGAACCTCTTTTTAATATTAAAGTGCCTTATTGCAGATTACTGGAATATGTTGCCATTGGTCCTCGTTTTTCAAATTTGATGTCTCAAGCACTGATGGTTCTTCTCAAACGGCTTCCTCCCAAGGTTTCTGTCAATTTTCTGAACCTGAAGTTTTTAATTCACACCGATTTCATTTTCATTAGAACACGATAGTGATTTACATGGCTCCCTGAAGCTGTGGGAGGTCAAGTTTATATTCC
Source organism: Benincasa hispida (assembly GCF_027475165.1). NCBI lineage: Eukaryota > Viridiplantae > Streptophyta > Magnoliopsida > Cucurbitales > Cucurbitaceae > Benincasa > Benincasa hispida. Next base: position 28,001,304 of record NC_143485.1, read on the forward strand.
ATGGGAATACGAAAGTACAAATCACGCTTTCATGTTTTGGCTTTTCATCCGTGGCACTCTTCTATAATATAGTAATCTAACTGATAGTTACTAATCTATTTACCATTTGAATTACATGTCCAGGGTAAAAAGCTTCTGGTAATTGGAACAACTAGTGAAGTGGGCTTTTTAGATTCAGTTGGTATTTGTGATGCTTTCTCAGTCACCTACCATGTTCCAACATTGAAAACGGATGATGCAAAGAAGGTAAGTACTGAATACTCTTGCCACCCTTGTCGTTTCTTTTCAGATCTTAACTGCAGACATTTGTTATATTCTCGTGCTATTAAATGGGCCGGGTGTTGTACCATGTGGGATGAATTGCTATTTCCTGGTTCACTTCTGGTCTCAGAAGCTTCTTACCTATAGTCATAGAAAATTGTGCTGGACAAGAGCAAGAATTTCTTATTGTGCGCCTCTCAGAGAAATCTTTGTATAGTGATACTTGGTTTTATAAATTTACAAAATTATACTATAATTTTACCCAAAAACAAGAAAAAAATTATATGCAGATTCCTTCTCTGGATCAACTTATCTAGACTTGCATTGAACTGCTAATGCCCTCTGTTTCATTTTTTTTTTTTTGACGACAGAAAAAACATGTAAGAATACAACGCTCTTTGTTTCCTTTTTTTCTTAGGTGATGCAACAACTGAATGTTTTTGCGGAGGATGATGTGGATGCTGCTGCCGAGGCTGTCAGTGATGTAAGTTCATCTTTGTTTAACCTTTTCTGCAGTTATGTTTTATTTTACATAATCCTTCCCTTGTTTAGTTTTCTCAAATACCAAAACTAGATAGATGTACTAAGTTCGCCGCTCACATGCTCAGTTGCGTGGGATGATAATAGGATTTTTTTTTATCCAATTTTGGTTTTATTTTGCTCGAGAATAAGGTCTATTTGATAGCGATTTCTTTTTTAAAATTTGCCGTATATACATATTTTTAAAGAAAAGACAATAGACAAACTCTTTATTTTTTTTGCTAATTTAAAAAAAAAATCTTAGAAAATTGGAAAACAGACGATTAATAAAATAATAGAATTTTTATGGACTTATTGTATTAAATCTACTCAAATCATTGATTCAAGCTTTAAGAAATGGTAATGAGCCTGCGCCCTATGGTGATTTCACACAGCATTTGACTAAAAGTGGGACTTGTTCCCATTAACCCTTGAGATGAAGATCCTCTGGTTTGATTAATTTTTTTTGACAAAAACCTAATAGTATCATATTCTCTCCCCATTGTTGAATGAATTGTTCTCATTAAGTAATTGAATTGGTATATTTATTTCAATTGAAGTGTTCAATCTTTTAAATTTGGTAATAATTTTGATATATTTGTGGTAGAAGAATTCAGAATTTTAGTACTCCTTTTTAAACTTGTGGTTTTACTCTGCCATTTAGATGCCCATCAAGAAGCTGTACATGTTAATTGAGATGGCTGCTCAAGGTGAACGTGGTGGAGCAGCAGAAGCAATCTATTCTGGCTCACAGAAGATTAAGATCTCTCACTTTTTCGACTGCCTCCAGGATGTCGTCCGATACTAGATTTCGATTCTTTCATTTGGTTTTGCACCTTATAATTATAACCTTTTCTTTTGATATCGGGTTTCGGGGCTTTGATTTGTGTTTAATTTGATAATTTTGAGCTCCATGGTTGCCGATTGCCAGCTGGTTGTTGATTGAGATTGGTCGAGGTGCATATAAGAGGGAAAACAATTTTGAACTTTGGTACTCCATAGAATACTGAGTTGATCGATTGCAACGGCCATTGATGGCGGATTTTCTTGTTCAACCCAACTGCTGTTTTTAACAAACTGACATTATTAATTCTTAGATTTTCCTCAGGTGATGAATTGGAGTTACTGTTTTGAGAACCAAGGAAAATGATTGAGCTATTTGATTGTCTCATATTCGAATTGTTTCCATAATTATTTCCTTCTGAGGTTTTCTGGAAATTCACTGAGAAGTGTTTAATCTCTGCTGGCCATGGGAAATATCTCTTAAGTTTCTCATTCTCTAACTGAGGTTCATTCTCGCCTTATTTCTTCTATCACCTCTGATTTCTTAATTTGAAATTTAGGCCCATTTGGATTGCCTCGAGAAACAAAATATTTTTTACAAAATTTAAACACTTGAATAAAATTGATTAGGATATACTTGAAAATTTATTTTGAGTCGTCAAACGTTCCAATTTCTTCTAAAATAATTTATTTTTTAAATTAAACACTTAAACATGTACTTCAAACACAACCTTAGTCTAATTAAAGTTTAGTCCTTATGGTTCTATAAAGCCTTCATAAATAGTGTCAAAATGAGTATAGCTTAACCAATAGTGTTTATATTGTCAATCAGGAAGTTAGAGGTTCAATTTACACAACTCATATATTGTCAAAGAAAAGAAAGCTTCCATAAATAATCCTTATGTTGGCTTTTATCAAACCATAGAGATTATTTATAAGGTGTTATCAAACAATAGTGATAAGACAATCTTTATATTCAACCAAAAGATCCAAGCTTTTCTTGAAGTGAGGGTCCTTGAATTTAAGAAACTAATGCCAGCTTATACGAATTGAAATTAATTGAAATTAAAACACTAGAATTAGATTACCTCTTAGATCAAAGATCTAAATATAAGATTTGAGATTCTGTTTCATAGATTGAGCCACTCTACAATCAAACTTGATCAAAGCTTGATTGAATGACTCACATACGTTCAATTACAAGGATTGCAAGAACTTAGAAAATGCAAAGCTAGTTGTTGAATTCTAAGTAAAGGGTCTCAAATATGAGAAATATAATTCATTCATAAAAATTCTTATTACAATTAAAACAATAGAAGACTTTATATATCATTTTAAAGATTGCAAACTATTTAATCTAAATTAACTAAAAGTAAAAATAAAACATTAAAGAAGTTTCTTCTCAATTTCCATCTTTTCAACTACCATCTTTAATGCATCTTCCTTAAAAAAACCAACCTCCACCTTTCTAACTACCATCTTTAATTCATCTTCTTCTAGAAACATTGATTAGACATAAAAAAGAAAAGAAGCCGACATTACTATAAAAATGATGTGAACTAATACAAGAAAAGTAACTTAATATCTACTCTATGGTCTATTTCAACCGAGCAAATATTGACCTTCAATATTCCAAAATGGTCCTTCGTCCCTAGGATTAGCATGTAGCACATGTGAAAATAGAGGATGAACCAACCCCACGCAATCTTGCAAGTGAAGAATGAATGATCGTTGATTTTTTGTTGCCTTGAATCGTGTAATAGGTCAAATCGAAACATGTGGAACAACATAATTTTTATCACATAAAGGATTAAATTTCTAATTTTTTAAAACCATAAAAGCTAAATTCTAACTTTCTTAAAACTATAGGATCGAATTTGTAATTTAACCTAAGATTTTTAATTTATGTTTCAATTATGCTCTATCATGAAAAGTTGTATTTTAACCTTCAAAAAATATCTTTGGGAACTTTATCATTAAAATGATGTGTGGAATTTGGCATGATGGGTAAAATTTGAAAGACATGCATGATATCATTTACAATATTATTATATAAACTGTTGCGGTAGTTGATAGGTAAAAATTGATTTTGTGAATGATACTAGTTTGAGTTGAAATGACATGCTACGGAAGTTGCGAAGCAAATATGAATGCATTCAAACTTCTTATATTACACTTATCTATTTAGTGTTTGAGGATACTTTATATAATATTTATTGTAATAAGTACAGCACATTAAATTATAGTGAGAAACCAACAAGAAATACAAACTGGAAGATGTTGGTATTAAGAAATTTCTTGTGCGACAATTTTTAGATTATGACATAATTAATACCAAGTTAGTGGTCAATAAGATTGAAGAACTACAAAATTCGATGACTTTGTTCCACTTGAGAACGTTGTTGATGAAGGGGTTAAGTTGTGGAGTTGCGTTTTTATGGGCAAATTTTTCGAGGGATGGCTTCCAATCGAGTTTATTTTTCAATTAGTTGTTAAGGTGTGGGGTCGTGTAGAAGTGTCGTTGATTACTATCTTGAAGGACGGTTTGGTTCTTTTTTAGTTTAAGAAAGAGGAGGCTTAGAATTGGGGATTTTTAATGGTCCTTGGCATATGTAGGGTAAACCTATTCTGTTAAAGAAGTGAGTCCCGAGCAATGTTCTTGAGACCTTCATGTTTGATCGAGTATCGATCTGGGTGAAGTTGCTTCGAGTTCCTTTGGAATTGTGGACTCCTTGAGAGTTGAGTATTTTTGGTCAACTAATTTGTATGGATAAGGCTACTAAGAAGTGTTGTCGTGGATTGTCTTTTTCTCGTCTTTGTGTTGAGGTGGGGGTAGAGGATGATTTTTCCCATTTTGTGACAATTCAATTTTGGGGTGAGGATTTTGAGATCTTAGTAGAGTATGCTTGGAAGTCACACAAGTATGTTATAGTTTTGGTCATTTTGTAACCATTAAAACTAAAAAGAGAAAAATTTCTCTTAAAGATAATGTTCATCTTTGGTATCTAAAATTAGGTCATATTATTCTCAATAGAATTGAGAGGTTGGTTAAGAATGGACTTCTAACGAGTTAGAAGAAAATTCTTTATCTGTATGTGAATCTTGTCTAGAAGAAAAGAAATGACAAAATGACCTTTTACCGGAAAAGGTTATAGAGCCAAAGAACCCTTGGAGCTTATACATTCAGACCTCTGTGGTCCGATGAGTGTAAAAGCTGGAGGAAGGTTTGAATATTTTGTCACTTTTACGGATGATTATTCAAGATATAGGCATATTTACCTAATGCAACTTAAATCTGACACACTTGAAAAGTTCAAGGAGTATAATGCTGAAGTTGAAAATTTGTTAGGTAAAAAGATTAAAACACTTCAATTAGATCGAGGTAGAAAGCAACAAAACGGTGTATCAGAAAGGAGAAATAAAACCCTGTTGGACATGGTTCACTCTATGATGAACTATACTTCTCTACCTATCTCGTTATGGGGTTATGTAGTGGAGACTGCAGCTTACCTTTTAAACAAGGTTCCATCAAAGAATGTTACTGGAACACCTTTTAAATTATGGAGAGGTCGTAAAAGTAGTTTACGAAATCTTAGGATTTGGAGATGTCCAACTCATATGCTTGTGAAAAATCCAAAGAAATTGGAACCACGTTCAAGATTATGCCTATTTGTAGGTTATTCTAAAGAAACAAGAAATGGTCTATTTTGATCCAAAAGAAAACAAAGTATTTGTATCAACAAATGTTACTTGATTAGAAGGAAACCACATTAGAGAACATAAGTCAAGGAGCCAAATCGTATTAAATGAAATTTCTAAAGAAACTACTGAAACTTCAACAAGAGTTGTTGATGTTGCTTCATCTTGTCAAACACATCATTCTTAAGTGCTGAGAGAGCCTTGACGTAGTAGAAGGATTGTAACCCAACCTACTCGCTATTTGGTTTTAACAAAAACCCAAACCATCATATTAGATGATAAGGTTGAGGATCCATTGCCTTACAAAAAAACAATGGTTAATGTTGACAAAGATGAATGGATCAAATCTATGGATCAAGAAATGGAGTCTATGCATTCCAATTCAGTCTGGGAACTTATAAATCAACTTGATGAAGTTAAACCCATAGGTTGCAAATGGATCTACAAGAGGAAACTAGGTGTAGATGGAAAGGTGCAAACCTTTAAGGCTAGACTAGTAGCAAGGGAGTGGACTATGAAGAAGCTTTCTCACATATTGCTATGATTAAGTCTATTTGAATTCTATTATCTATCCCCACACATTATGAATATGAGATATGGAAAATGAGTGTTAAGACCGCCTTTTTGAATAGTAATCTTGACGAAACCATCTACATAACCCAACCAGGGATTCATTGAACAAAGTCAAGAGCAAAAGGTTTGCAAGCTTAATCAATTCATTTATGGATTTAAATAAGCATCTCGATCTTGGAATATAAGGTTTGATTCTACAGTCAAATCTTTAGCTTTTATAAAAATGTTATTAAGCTTTGTGTTTACAATAAGATCATCAATAGTTTAGTAGCTTTTCTCTCAGCCGCAAGTGACTTATTTATGTAGTGGCCGGCATTCCTACGTGCTTCTCCTTGCTCACCGACTTCCCTTATTGACTCCTCTTCATTGCTTAAAAAAAACTTGAAGTGCCACTAAACGGATAATTGTAAGGGACCTACAATCCCAAGCACTGGCCATAAAGTTTCTCAGGCAGCGTATATTGACTTCCTCCTTTGCCATCCATCACTTTCCCTATTAGACTAGAGTCCCTAAGGCTAACAAGAAAGTTAAGGCAATGTTGGAGTAAGTAAGCCATTGGAAGTTGCCACTCTCAAAGTTCTATAAAAGCAATGGCCCTAGTAAGGAAAGGGGCAGGCAATAGCGCAGTGGGTAGTCCTATATATGCCATGTTGTGTACTAGACCCGACATCTGCCATGTAGTAGGAGTAGTTAGTAGATATCGATCCAATCCAGGATTTGATCACTGACAACGGTTAAAGCTATTCTCAAGTATCCTAGGAGAACGAGAAAATATATGCATGTATGGGGCTAAGGATTTGATCCTTACAGGATACACTGACTCTGATTTTCAGACTGATAAGAATTCAAGAAAATCCACATCAAGGTTAGTGCTCACTCTGAATGAAGAAGCTTTAGTATGGCGCAACATTAAGAAAGGTTGTATTGCGGATTCCACCATGGAGGCTAAGTATGTAGCTGCCTGTAAAGCTGCTAAAGAAGTCATTTTGCTCAAAAAGTTTCTCACAAATTTGGAAGTTGTTCCAAATATGTCATTGCCCATCACACTTTATTATGATAATAGTGGTGATGTGGCAAACTCTAAGGAGCCTTGTAGCCAAAAACGTGGGAAGCATATAGAGCGCAAATATCATTTTATCAGAGAGATTGTGCAATGGGGAGATGTGAACATCACGAAGATTGCCTTAGAGCACAATATTGCTAATCCATTTATAAAGGCTCTCACGACTAAAGTTTTTTAGGGTCACTTGGAGGGTCTGGGTCTACGAGATATGATTAATCTAAACTAGGGCAAGTGAAAGATTTTATTGGGTATCCTGTATGCCCTAATTTACTGTATTGTATATTGATACTTTACCTTAATTTGTATATATACTTTACTTTCCTACTCGTATTTTATTGTATTTTAATACATTTCACTAGCTTTGGACAAGTGGGAGATTGTTGAGATTGATGTCCTAAATCTAGTGTATCTCGGGTTTTGTTATTTTTTTAACACAAATTATTCATCTAATAAAATCAAAAGTATTTTATTTGACATTTAGACAACATTAATTCAATCCAATGAACTAAGACCCAAGGTTATATGATGTCACTTGAACAATATGTGGTTGATATACAGGTGGTTCATGTTCAAGTAATAACCTAAAAGGTCTGTAGTAAATGGATGAAAGTTGGGTGCCTTATCATAGTAACACTATGGATACAACTCAATTTGCAATGTTACATGAGATGTAAGTGCTACAAACAATATGAACCATATTTTTCATGTAAAGACATGTGAGTGGAGGTATTTGTATAAAGGAGTTTATACATAGATCGAACCATGAAATAATTAGTTTCTCTTTATAACACTGTTACTTGAAGAAACTAATATTTCACTAAGATGACCATAGAAAACTTGACCTTAATCCTGAGTGAGTTGTGAACTTCTGTTTATGACGACAATCCTTTGATCTACACAGGTGAAAGTGGCCATGATAGCTGGCTTAATAAGCCTACCATTTTAGGGATTTGTCTGATTAGTGATCTGCGAACATAGTTATACAATATGGAATTCACTCCTTTATATTCCTTGGGAAAGTAGATAAATTGCTCCCTTAATAGCTGGTTCCGAGCCTTGAATAATGAGGCCTCAACCTCTCACTGGCCCGGGAGGTGTTAGTTTATAGTTGAAGTATAAACTATTTGTTCATTAGAGAAATCAATGGTACTTAAGGAGTTAGATATAACTACAGGGGTAAAACGGTATTTTGACCCAACTGTAGTTATGAGCATTTGTTAAGGGTTATCGCTTTGTTAATTGGTTATATCTATAGACACAAAAATATATCTACAATGCGAAGAATGAAACTATCGATCTTTAATGGAGTGATCGGTAGTTACTGAATATTGATTAATTGGATTAAAGGAGTTTAATCAATTAATCCCATATCATTGGAGCTTCTAACTTGTAGATCCATAAGGTCCTCTTGTTAGCTCATTAAAGAATAGTAATGACGAATGATTTAAATTGTTCAATCAAATGAGAGAATTTTATATTAATGAGATTAATATATAATGGTTAATTATAGATATGATCTATAATCCAAATTATATAAGAGAGAGATATTTGAATAATATTCAAATATTAAATTTATATGAATTGGATTAATAAAGAGATGTACATATATAAATATGTGAAATTTATATGTTAATTAACTTCATACTAAATATGATTTAATATAGTTATTTCATTGATTAATTAATGGTCAATTAATTGATTAAGAAATTATGGAGATTGGAGGTTAGTATAAATATCTTATATTTATGATACTAAAATAAATGTATATTAAATAGGATTTAATATATGGTTATTTAATTAATGTGTCAAATAAATAAGAGTTATTTAATTAATTAACACTAAGGGTATAAAGGAAAATTTTTGGTGAATGGGTTAACCCTTCTCCATATAAATATATCATTATAGCTCATTTAGAGTAAGGAGTTTTTACACAAAAATCTACCCTCCAAACCTCCACCTTCTCTCTAACTTTTCCCTTTCCTCCTCAAAAGTTCTTGGAGTCCACTCTTTCAAATTCTTTGGAATCCTAGAGAATAACAAGGTAATTTTATTGATGGTATCCTTCTTCATTATAGAAGTTTGAGATCGTTGATAATAGTGGAAGAGGAAAGCTAAAGAAATCAACAAAGGTGAGTTAAGCCAAGATGCGGCCCATGTGTGTGTAATAATAATTCCTTTCATTGAGAGATGAGAGAATTGACTTTAGTGCCGCAAAATTTATATTAATAACCAAATAAAAAACACAAAGAAATAGAAAGAAAAGAAAGAGTTTTTGTTTTGATTTCTTCTTTTCTTTCTCTTTTCTAGCATGCTTATGGTTTTGTTTGAATGTTTATCCTACAAATGCATACTTTATTTTACTATTTTTGTTTCCATAAAAATGAATGTCTAAATGCAAGGCGTTCACACGCTTCCGCGGGAATTCGATTCCTTCAGTTGGAAATGTAATTTCACAAGATAGAATTCACTCTTTCCCATATAGCGTAAGTAGATTAGTAGTTTCTGGGCCATGTCCTCTTATTGACCCGAGAGGGACATGGCTTATGGTTAGATCATAAACAAATTATTCATTAAAGTAACACTGATTCCTCTAATTAACCATTTGTTTATGGTCTAACCATAAACTAAGTCCTTCTCCGGTTAGTGAGAGGATGGGGACCTTAGTTCAAGACCCACAATCAAAACTTAAGGAAACTATTCATCTAATTACCCTATATGGGAAGAAGTGTATTCGATCTTGTATCGTTATATTCCCTACTCTCATTCAGTCAAGTCCCCAAAATGGTAGGCTTATTGAGTCTGAGCGACTCGACCATTCACACCTATGTAAATCAAAGAACGAGACTTCACAGACATGAATTCATAATTCACTCAAGATTAAGATCGAATCACACATGATCATGCTATAAAATATTAACCTCATCAAGTAATGGATTTACAAAGAGAGATTAATTATTTTTTGATCTGGTCTTATGCAAACTCTTTGTATAGGATACCCCTACTTATACGTCTCTATATGAACGGCTTGGATCAAACCATTTGTACTATTATAAATGAAGGAACTTTATGAGGAGAGAATCTTGAGCGGAAGCAAGATCGTCCCAAATCCATTTTTCATTGAATGTAAGTTTTATAGTAAATCAAGAACAAAATATGCATTTACATAAAGTATAGCATACATTAAAAAACAAAAACTTAGGGTTTCAGAACCCCTTATCTTTGAAGAATATTCTTCAAGAATCCCTCGAACAAGTCACGAAAGGATCTCCTTCTCCAAAAGCGACACCATCAAATGGAGCCTCCTGTATTCTGCTTAGGGATTGGGAATGGCAGGAGGTGTGGGCTTTGCCTTAGGGTTTTGGAAGAAGGAAGGAGATGGAGAGGAGGAGAGGGAGGAGAAGAACTTTTCTTCTATTTTCGTTTCTTTCAGAGAGAACTATTCTCTTAGTGTTTCATGGAGGAAGATGAATGAGCACTATCCCTCTCTTTGACCCCTCTCATCATGTATTTGGCTGAGAGAAATTAAGGAGAGCTACAACTCCCTCCCTTTAATTAATTAATATTAATTTAATAAAATAAAATTAATAAAAACTATACATATAATAACAACCTTATTATATGTATATAAACTATATGTTATATCCCATATCCCATATAATCTATACTTACATATTGTATCAAATACAATATAACCTATAGATGTATTTTCTCTCAACCATACGTGACATTTAATATAAATCACATTTATAGTAAACTCACTTATATGAATCTCATTCATATAATTGATATTTGGATCATATCCAAATATTTAATTCCTCTCAACTCATTTATGATATTTAATATAAATCATATTTGTATTAAATTTAACTACAACAAAGTGGGTCGTATTAATAGTATCACTAGGATAAGGCACCAAACCTTATTCATATACTATAAACCTTTGGGTTATTTCTTAAACATGATCCACCTGTATATCAACTACATACTGTTCAAGACTACATGTAATAACCTTGGATTTTTAACTATTAATGGGTAATTTAATATTTCTTATGAATGAAACCAACTAATTAATTACGAAGCTTTATGGCATAAATTCCAACAATTATTTAGCTTAGGAAGTTCTTAACAGATTAGGAAGTTGTTCCAAATATGACTTAGTTCATCATACGTTATTGTGATAACAGTGGTGTTGTGGTAAACTCTAAATAACCTTGAAGCCATAAAAGAGGAAAGCACATACACTTGATTAGAGAGATCTTGCAATGAGGAGACGTGATTGTCACGAAGATGGCATCAAAGCACAATATTGTTGATCTCTTTACAAAGGCTCTTATGACTAAAGTGTGTGAGAGTCATCTGGAGGGTTTAAGACTATGAGATATGCATCATCTTGTCTAGCGGAAGTGGGAGATGTAATTGGATATAGTGTACGTCCTAGTTTATTGTATCATAAAGTAGTTTTATTATATTGTACAGTCTCACTAGCTTTGAATAAGTGGAAGATTGTTGCGTTTTATGCCCTAAACTAACGTATAAAAAAATTATTGATTATTAATAAAATAATATTTATTTATTTTGTATCTTAATCTTGCATAACTCAATCGAAAAAACATAATCCAAGGTTATTTACATGAAATTTGAGTAGTATATAGTTGACATACAGTGGATTTCATTCAAGTAATAGCCTAAACAGTCTATAGTAGATGGATAAGATTGGGTGCCTTATCCTGATAGCACTATTGGTACAACCCACTTTGTAAAATATTACAAACGATGTAATCCAAATTGTTCATGTAGAGATAAGTGAGTGGGGTTATACTACTGATAGCACCGAAAATGTGTTATCTCTCTACTTAATTTGGGGATTTTACTTAATTTAATGTTCTTAATTGATGATTTTGTAGATCTCAATTATTTAAGAGGTGGAAAAAATTGTTCGGAGTGAAACGATGCTAAAACAGACCAAATTAGAGCTTTATTGTATCAAGGGAGAAAGAAGGCGACAAAATTAAAAAAAATGTCCTTAAGAAGCACTGGACAATAGTGTAGCGGTGCCGTGCTTGGTGCATTTTTTCGAGAGCCTCAATTTTGTGAAGTTGGGAGAGTGTTGCAACATTGTCCTGTGGCATCGTGGTGCTCCATAATGTGATGGCGAATTGTGCGCGCGTTGTAGCACAACGTTGTGCTTCAAGGGGGCCTCTCAGCCCCCTAGTGCCATGACGCTACACCCTAGCGCCGCATAGTCACATCTAACTCCTTAAGTATCACTGGTCTCTCTAATGAATAATAAGTCATAGTCTAACTATGACCAAGCATCTCTCGAGCCAAGAGAGGGTGTGGCGTCACATTGTTCAAGACCTAGAATTAGCCCTTAAGGGAGCAATTTATTTACTTACCCCGACATTAGGAAAGGAATAAATTTCGTCTTGTGCAGCTGTGTTCCCAATTCCCCAATCAGATGAATCCCCAAAATGGTAGTCTTATTAAGTCGACAATCTGGCCATTCTTACCCATACAAATCAAAGAACCACCTTCATTCGTAGGAGTTCACAACTCACTCAGGATTCAGGCCGTGTCACCTATGGTCATCCTAGTGAAGTGTAAGTATCTACTATTAACGACATTAAATAATGAGGCTATTCATTTCGTAGTCCGATCTTATATAAACCCTTTTTTATAAAACATCCTCGCTCACATGTCTCTACATGAATGACCAGGATCAGATCATTTGTAGCACTTTACAACAATTTTAACATCTAAAAAGTGGGTCGTATTTGTAGTGTCACCAGGATAAGGTATCCAACTTTATCCATTTACTACAGACCGTTTAGGTTATCACTTAAATATGATCCACCTATACGTCTTTACATACATGTTTAAGCTACAGAAGTTAACCTTAGATGTTAGTTTATTTGTTTTGTGGGTTAATGCTACTAAATTTCGAATAAAATATCTTAGATTTTATTAAATAAATAAATTATTTGTACATTACAATTACAAACTATAGAACCCACGAGATTTAGGTCACCAACTCCAACAATCTCCCACTTGTCCTAAAGCTAGTGGGGTGTACATCATAAAAGTCACACTAATATAAAGTTACACAAAACAACAAACTAGGGCATAAAACGCGCCCAATAAAATATCTCCCACTTGCCCTAGACTAGATGTGGCCTATCCCGTAGGCCTATACTCTACAGGTGACCCTCAAACACCTTAGTCATGAGATCCTTTGTAAATGAATGAGCAATATTGTGTGCCAAAGCCATCTGCGTGATGATCACGTCTCCTCAATGCACAATCTTTCGAATGAGATGATACTTCCGCTCAATGCGCTTCTCGCATTCTTGACTCCTAGGCTCTCAAAAATTAGCCACAACACCACTATTATCACAGTAAAGCGTGATGGGCTTAGACATATTTAGAACCATTTTCAGATCAGTAAAAAATTTCCTGAGCCACATAGCTTCCTTAGCAGCTTCACAAGCCGCTATGTACTCAGCCTCCATAGTGGAGTTAGCATGCATCCCTACTTGGTGCTTCTTTAGACTACTGTCCCTCAGTTAAGAGTGAACACTGATCTTGATGTGGACTTATCAGTCTTGAAATCAGAGTCTATGTATCCTATAAGGATCAAATCCTTAAAACTAGACACAAGCATGTAGTCCCTCATTCTCCGAAGATACTTGAGGATGTTTTTAACGGTGTTCCAATAATCATATCTTGAATTAGACTGATATTTACTGACATCCCCACTGCATAGTAGATGTTAGGAATAGTAAAAAATATAGCATACATCAGGCTACCAACAACCGATGCATAGGGGATTCGTATCATTTCCTCAACTTCTTGAGGTGTCTTAGGACACCGTTCCTTAGAAAAAATAATTCGATGCCTAAAAGGGAGTAAGCCTCTCTTGGAGTTCTACATTGAAAACTTGACAAGTATTTTGTTAATGTGCGATGCCTGAGACAGGGCCAGTGTTTTATTCTTTCGATCTCTAAAGATCTGAATGCCCAAAAAAACTGAGATAGGGCCAACGTTTTGTTCTTTCATTTGGAATTGGCTTGTTGGCCAATTTTCAATTTTAGTTCGCATACCTACATCATTCCCAATGAGTAGGATATCGTCTACATACTATTGGGGTTGATGTCCTAAAGTCTCGTGTCCTGTAGTTTGTAATTAGTATGTACGAACACTTGTGTTGTTAATATATGATAATTATTCATATCTTGTCTTTTGCTCGGTTAATTGTTTTATTTGCTTTACCACAAACCGATAAACATAAAATCCCTGGTTATCTATATGTGACTTATGCATGTATGTGGTGACATACAAGTGGATCATGTCTTGAGTGATAACCAAAATGGTCTGTAGTAAATGGATAAAGGAGGGAAACCTTATCCTGGTAATGCTACGGACGCGACCCGCTTTGTGGAATGGTCACAAGTGTTGTGACTTGTCACAGATGATCTGATCCTGATCATTCGTGTTGGGGACATACGAGAAGGGGCATCCTATACAAAGAGTTTGTATAAGACCTAACCATGAAGTGTTAACGTCTCGTTATATAACACCGTTCATGACAGATACTTCACTTCACTAGAATGACCATAGGTAACATGACCTCAATCCTGAGTGAGTTGGGAACTCTTGCCATTGAGGGCGGTTCTTTGATTTGTATGGGTACGAATGGCCAGGTCGTCGATTTAAACCTACCATTTTGGGGATTTGTTTGATTTGGGAGCTAGGAACTCAGCTACACAAGATGGAATAGGCAGGGGTAAGTATATAGATAGCTCTCTTAAGGGCTAATTTTGGGGCTTGAACGATGTGGTGCCACACACCTTCTCTTGGCCCGAGAGGTGTTCACATATATTTGGACTATGTTGTATTGTTCATTAGAGGAATTAATGGTACTTAAGAAGTGAGATGTAACTACAGGGGCAAAATGGTAAATTGGCTTAGCTATACTTACGAGCATCTGTGAAGGGTCATTGTACTCATGATTGGTTATATCTGATGGACAGAGAAATATATCTATGGTAAGAAGAATTTAGCTGTTGGTCTTTAGTAGAATCACTGATAGTTAATGGATGGTGGATCTCGTGGCTAAAGAGTTTAGTCAGCTATTCACGTACCGTTGGAGCTTCGAGCCACAGGTCCATTAGGTCTCTTGGGTAGCTTGGATAAAGTCGAGAACTAGTGTTTGAGTTAATTTGAAATGTTCAAATTGACAAGAGGAAGTTCAATTTTATATAATATAATTGGACTGGTTAATTATATATGATATAATTGGCTAAATGTATGAGATACATTATTTTGGAGGAAATTAGATATAAATATGATTTATATCAAGTAGAGGAGAAAATACTATAGTAGATATGTGATATCAAACTATATGATTATATTAATTAATTAATTAATTAATTGATTAATTATATGATAATTAATCCATTTACCCACGTCCCATTAATCCATTTTTCCATGTTCGGACATGAGTAGTGGGCAGCGTTGGTTATTGGTAACCGACGGTTAAAAATGAAAAGAGTTTTTTTTTTTTTTTTTCGTTTTGGAGTGTGCATTCAATATTTCTTCGACAGCCCAAAAGAATTCGTGAAACGATCGCCCGAGAGCCTATACGATAGTTGCTTCTCTGTCTAAACGATCGTCTACCTCACGATTTATCTAAACGATCGTATACATTTTTCCTAAATGATTGTTTAGCTTTTCATACACGATCGTGTAGCTCCTCTATGCAATAAGCACTTCTGCTATACGATAGCACTGTTTTATCTCCCACTTGCTTATCGTAAACACGACTTGTTATCCTCCGTCCTCTACCAAATTCACCAAAGCCCACCTTTTGGGTTTTCACTCCGAGAATATCGGGGTTCATTAGTGGTGGTGTTATCCCCGCTGTAGCGTTCGTGTTCGCATTGATCGTGCTGTTGCAGTAGATGTTCCCGTTGGGTGTTGGTAGATCTATTGAAGGGATCCGCTGTGTTGGGGTTCTAAAGTTCGAAGACAGTCTTAAACTAGCATGGAATCCTTTCCCTGTTATTTATTTTGTTCTGAGAATGTCGATAATTAGATTGATGTGCATAACTATATGTGTTAAATGTATATCATTTGTATTTTGGTCAAGGTGAGATCGGAGCGATCACGGTGAGATCGGATCGGAACACTCATGGAACTTGGTATGAGATCCTTCAATTGGTATCAGAGACAGGTTTTGATACTCCGATTTCATCTGTTGCAACGAAATGACATATACATTCATGGTGGGTACATTTCTACGCTGTTTTAATTGTTAAATCTGCTGTGGATGTGCTGGATTAATGGATGTTTTCGGGATGAATAGCCTCGGTTTGTTTAAGATCCTTTTACATTTGCGGTTATTTGTAAAGGCCCCTGCGTTTTTTGGGCATTAATAATCATTATCGAGTCTGTATTCAAAGTTTGTTTGAAGTTTTGAGTCGTTCGTTGAAGTTCTGGGCAAGCGTTGCAGCTCTTCGAGGAAGGAGGCGATCTAGGGTTGATCGCATCATGTAGAAGAAGTTCTACGCTATCGTTGTCCATCGCATCGTAAAGATGAAGGAGTAGGCAATCGCGGTTGAACGCATCGGTTAAATGATGGGGAATGCGATCAAGAGTTGGTCGCATCGGGTTGACGATCGGGTACGCGATCGCTGAGTATCGTTTAATGTGCATGCGCGCTAGACGATCATTTAGGTCAGCAAGCTTCATCGCTTAGTACTTGACTAAACGATCGCTTAGCATCGCAAGGTAAATCGTTTACCAATTGCACGCATCAGTTAGACAATGAGACGCTCGCGTATCGTTTAAAGCGTGCGCGCTAGACGATCATTTAGGTTAGCTTCATCGCTTAGTAACTGACTCGATCGCTTAGTAACTGAAGGTAAATCTAAAGATTTACCTGTCGTTGCACTACACGATCGTATGGACGGTCAGGCTTCGCAGCCTCGTCATCGTCTATGTGATCATTTTCTTATGCTTCTATCGTCTAGTGCGCGCTGAACGATCGTCTACCTACTGGAGTTTGCTACACGATGAAGACCTCCTGGCGGTTCAAGATCCGGTTCGCCTGTGAACCGGTTTGCTCGATGAAAAATGTAATAGATAGGGTTTTTCATTCCCTTTTTTTTTTTATAAAGGCTCATCCCGGTCCATTAATCCTTTGTTTATTACATGGATGTATGTTTTATATGTCATATGGTATGCACATATAGTAAATCCCACCTTAGGTTATGCAATGGTCATGCATCATCTCTTTATTGTAATTGTTATAATTTAGAGAAGCATGATTTAATTATGTAAGAGCATGCTCATGCATCATATAATATAAGAGTTATATTTATGCATGCATAAAAAGCATTGACATGCATCATCTTTATATTATAATTGTATAGTATGAAGGTGAATGATAGCATGTTTGCTTGGTTGTTACGCGTTATATATATAATTTATATATAGTAATGACCGGACATTGCATGAAGCATGACACATAGGTTAATTTATAAATGTTATAAATGCCTCGTTGTGCGCAATGGTTTGAGTTGTTTCTTTTTAAAAGTTAAAGAGAAATTAGAACTAAAAAGAATAAGAAAGACATGCATGCTCACTTACGTTTAATTCATGGTTTTAAAATGTTTAAAACTTGGATCACATAGACCTAAGATCACGGTTCTAATATGATTAGCAACCCTAAGGCTTTAATCTTTTAATTAGTTTAATAGGATTAAATTGGCTAATAAAAGGTTAAAGTGTAGCAAATCTATCTATAAGGGACCTTTTGTCTAAGGCGGGTTCTGTCAAGGCTGGGGTATTTAAGTTGACGGAAACGTAACACCTCTACCTGGGAACTTACCTAGAAAGGTGAATTAGATAGATTTGATGCATGCATGCAAGTTAAGAACAGTCCATTAAAGTGTTTAAATGTGACTACTTGAGCTTGTTCATATTTCATAGACAAACGTTGTTTATGAGCAGGTTTAAAAAGACGACTTAGACTAAAATCAGTAGTCAGATTGTCTAGGTTAATGAATCCTTAAGTAGAACATTCAGTGGGAGGTACTTGGGGCATAAGATGTTTCACTTAAACCTTTCACTTTTCTCCTAAATAGTCCACACCTTGAGATCTATCCTCAGCCTCGCGACACTTTTGGTGTGTCCCCCCAATGGATGGTGTTTGGGTAGGCCAATGTCAAGGTGGATGGAGAGAATGGTCATAATAAGTGGGAGTGGGAAGTGCGAAAGCATATCCCTCAATCTTCCTCATTAGGTTGAATAAAGTTATTACGCATCGCCTCAAGGCATCCTGGGAGTTGATAACGGGCTGAAATGCATGTTATCATAGTGCTAAATTCTTATACAATGTTGGCTTGCGTTGATAAAATGTGTTAGATTGCGTCCAAAAAGCATAAAGTTTATTATATTACGGTCGCATGCGTTCATCGCATAGAAATAGTGGATTTTTGTATGCAGAATATACGTTGACACAAAGCGGAAATAGCGATCACAGGAAATCATTGGCCGAGCACAGCATTACCGCAAGGCTATGTGGTGATTGTGTTTGCAAACATTTGCTCAAAAAGGATTGTCGCATAGAGTCGGCATAACTTAGTGGGCGCATCTGGGTGAAAGGCATAATTAATCACGATGGGACAAAAAGCTGATGACGGTCGAATCCGAATTAAGTTGACAGCCGCTAATGATAATAAGTACATTCAGCTTTTCGGTGACAAATATTCGGCGCATCAGTCAGGGAATTAAAGCCATCCCATCTGTGCAATCATAAGAGAGAAGCCATCCTTCACCCGGGCCTCTATAAATACCAAAGGCATCCTTCAGAAAAGGGGTTCAGCTGCTCACGAGTTCACAAGTTCTGTTTATAGTTTAGCCTTGTTCTTAGATTTTCTTTTATTTTAAGGCAGACGCGAGAGAAGGAGGTTGTGCCGACAGATCGTTCCGGTAAGCTTGGGAGAGCACCGGAAGCTTCAAGATCAAAGAGAGGGCCAACTCCTGCGGAAGCAGGAATATCATTTGAACCGAATAGACTTTGCCAGTGTAAAAGCCTCGGTCAACAAGGGATTGTTTCCAGGCTCTCTACCTTTATCTTCCATTGTTATTTTGTATTCAAACTCATTTATAGAAATGGAATTTACTTCTCTATATCTGTTCACTTTTTCTTTATCACGCATGAGTAGCTAAATCTGTTAAATGAGTTGAGAAGCATTTAGCTAGCACAATTGGGGATCTTCATTTTATGCGATTATCTTGTATTATGTATGCTTCATTCATCCATTAGAGATACTCGGGAGGGTAATCTAAGGACAGGATCTAGGCTTGAGAAAGTCAGGTTAGAATCTAGGCTCGGGAGAGTCAGATTAGAACACATAATCAAGAGATAGGAGCTTAGGAATAAGCATTGTTTTCTATTAACGCATCGCATGCATCCTAGAGATAGGATATGATTATGTGCAGTCACCTTGCCTTTGTGCATCTTGCATCATCGCATAGGAAAAGAGTAGAGACTTAGGAATAAGCTCTATCGACACTTTTGCATTCAACACATCCGTTCTAGACTTAGGAGCACCACATTTACATTGGAAAATGACTTGCTGTGCATGAGTGTAGCATGATCACATAGTCTGATGCATACCTAAGTAACGCTAGCTAAAGACCTTCTCAACCCATTCATCCGCATACTCAGTGCATCTATCACACAATCAAACTTTTCTCAAATCTGCCGCATTTGTTTATTTTTCATTACCGCGATCAACAAAACCAAAAAACTATTTGAGTTACCGGTTACCGCAAAGTTTTCTAAAAATTACCACCGCAACCTGTTTTCCCAAGTTCCTGAGTTCAACCCTGAACTTACCAGGAACTCAGTGGGGTTTACACTTGGATTCCACTGAGAAAACTTGAGTGCTCAACGCAATTCCATCACCGCATTTCCTCCATAATTTCACATCATAAAATAACGCATCAGGAGTGTCCCCTTAAAGGATGGCAGTTTTAAGCGTTTCTTTATTTGATCTCCTATAAGAGGATAAGGTAACTTAGTCTCTTGTCCTAATCTGTCTTTTCCCTACGGTAAGTGCATTAGGGTGGGACTCTGGCACCGAAAGCGAGGGGTTACACTTACACGGAATAGTTAAAGGTTAACGATTCCTGACCGAAAAATGGTGGTTGTTAGGTTCAGTTCCAAGAGTTGGTTCTGCCTAATGGTTGAGAATCTCTCATCTTAGTGAAGGGCAACTGATCACCCCACCGGTGGCGTTTGTCCTGACTCACTGGGGCATCATTGCAAAATAGAAGTCTATAACTTAGGGTACTTCAAACTGTTTTGCAAAATTGATTGGTTTAAAAGTGGTTTAGCAAAATCTAATAAAGTTTTGTTCGTATTTTCAACTTTTTCAAATGGCAACAGCCACTTTATCATTGTTAAGCGACGAAAACTAACTGCCGATAATCTTTCAACATGGAAACACATGATCACGATGATCCTAATCATCGAGGATCTCATGTTCTGTCTCACGGAGGCTTGTTCTCCTATTCTAGCTCCAAATGCCGCTCGAAATGTTTGGGAGGCATACGAGCGATGGACAAGGGCGAATGAGAAGGCCTGAGCCTACATCTTGGCAAGTCTTTCTGAAGTCTTGGACAAGAAACATGAGCTTATGGTCTCAGCGCATGAGATCATGGAGTCCCTGCGGGGGATGTTTGGACAACCATCTGAACAGCTTATGCATGAGGTTCTTAAATACATATTCAACTCCAAAATGCAAGAAGGCACTTCTATTCGTGAGCATGTGCTAAACATGATGATCCACTTCAATGTGGCGGAGTTGAATGGGTCTATCATCGATGAGGGCAGCCAGGTTAGCATAATCCTACATTCTTTGCCGGAGAGCTTCTTGCACTTTGTTAGCAATTTTATTCTTAACAAAGTGAAGTATAACCTTACTACTCTCCTCAACGAGTTGCAGACATACCAATCTTTACTGTAAAATAAGAAGAGGCGGAAGGGTGAGGCAAATGCTACTTCATCCTCTAGGACGTTCCATAGAGGTTCGACCTCAGGAACGAAGTCTGCACCTTCTACTTCTAACTCTGCAAAGGGGAAGAAGAAGAAGGGTGGTAAGGGAAAAACGAAGGCACCTGCTAACCCACCGCCTGTCGCCCCATTGAGGCGTCCACAGGTTGCTAAAGGAAAGTGTTTCCACTACAACCAAGATGGACACTGGAAGAGGAATTGTCTTCGATATCTGAAAGAAAAGAAAACAGCCAAGGTCGATAAAGGTAAATGTGATTTACTTGTGCTTTAAACTTGTTTAGTGGAGAATGATGATTCCACTAACCATGCTTGTTCTTCTTTTCAGGGGATTAGATCTTGGCGACAGCTGGAGGCTGGTGAAATGACGATGCGAGTAGGCACCGGGCATGTCGTCTCAGCTGTCGCAGTGGGAGGACTCCAGTTAGCTTTACAGAATAGGTTTCTTATTTTAAATGATGTATATAATGTTCCTGAACTAAAAAGGAACCTTATTTCTGTAAAGTGTTTATTGCAATGTAAATATACTGTCTCTTTTGATTTGAATAAAGCGTTTATTCATAAAGATGGTGTTTTTATTTGTACAACAAATCTGGAATCGAATTTATATGTGTTAAGGCCGTTAGCCATTAATTCCCTCTATAATATTGAAATGTTCAGAACTGTCGTAACTCAATCAAAATGTCGACGAATTTTTCCAAAAGAAAATGTCCAACTTTGGCATCTACGTTCAGGGCACATCAATCTCAATAGGATTGAGAGATTGATGAAGAATGGACTTCTAAGTGAGTTAGAAGAAAATTCTTTGCCAGTGTGTGAATCTTGCCTTAAGGGTAAGATGACTAAACGACCTTTTACTGGAAAAGGTTCTAGAGCCAAGGAGCCTCTTGAGTTAGTACATTCTGACCTTTGTGGTCCTGTGAATGTGCGGGCCTGAGGTGGCTATGAGTATTTTAGCAGTTTTACTGATGATTACTCTAGGTACGGGTATGTTTATCTTATGTAACGGAAGTCTGAATCCTTTGAAAAGTTCAAAGAGTTTAATGCTGAAGTTGAAAATGCATTGGATAGACGGATTAAAACACTTCGATCAGATCGAGGTGGAGAGTTTTTGGACTCGGTATTCCAGGACTATTTGATAGAACATGGAAACATTTTCCAACTCTTAACGCCGGGTACACCTCAGTAGAAGGTGTAGCGGAGAGGAGAAATAGGACCTTGTTAGACATGGTTCGTTCGATGATGAGTTATGCTTCCTTACCGGACTCATTTTGGGGTTTTGCAGTGGTGACTGCAGTGTACATACTCAACTGTGTTCCCTCCAAGAGTGTTGCAAGAACACCTCTGGAGTTGTATAACGGGCGTAAAGCTAGTTTACGTCACTTCTACATTTGGGTTTGCCCTGCACATGTGCTTGAGGCTAATCCCAAGAAGTTGGAACCACGGTCGAGGTTGTGCCTCTTTGTAGGCTACCCCAAAGGTACATGAGGGGGTTGTTTTTATGATCCAATGGAAAATAGGGTGTTTGTTTCAACAAATGCTACTTTCTTGGAGGAGGATCATATAAGGGATCATAGTCTACGAAGTAAAGTTGTGTTGTGTGAGCTTTCCAATGAAACTATTGAAACTTCAACAAGAGTTGTTAAAGAGCCTGCTACATCAACAAGAGCTGTTGATAGGAGTTCTTCCAGTAGGTCGGTTTCACCTCAAGAGTTGAGGGAACCTCGACATAGTGGGAGGGTTGCGAACCCACCCATTCGCTATCTAGGTTTCACGAAAATCCTTGCGATGGTAGCAAATGGCGACGTTGAGTATCCGTTGTCTTATAAGAAGGCAATGGAGGATGTTGACCGAGATGAATGGGTCAAGGCCATGGATCTCAAGATGGAGTCAATGTACTTCAACTCAGTATGGGATCTTGTAGATTAGCCTGATGGGGTTCGCCCTATAGGTTGTAAATGGATCTACAAGCGCAAATGGGGTGCTGATGGGAAGGTACAAATCTTCAAGGCTCAACTTGTGGCAAAGGGTTATACCCAGGTAGAGGGAGTCGACTATGAGGAAACTTTCTCGCCTGTTGCCATGTTAAAGTTGATCCACATCCTCCTGTCGATTGCAGCTTATTATAATTATGAGATCTGGCAAATGGACGTCAAGGCGGCCTTTCTGAATGACAATCTTGAGGAGCCCATTTATATGGTACAGCCCGAGGGATTCATAGCCCAAGGTTAAGAGCAAAAGGTTTGCAAATTGAATCGGTCCATTTATGGACCGAAACAGGCGTCTCGAACTTGGAACATACAGTTTGATATTGCAATCAAGTCGTATGGCTTTGACCAAAACGTTGATGAACCTTGTGTCTACAAGAAGATCATCAACACTTCAGTAGTCTTCTTAGTGTTGTTAGTAGACGATATCCTACTCTTTGGGAATGATGTAGGTCTACTGACTGCAGTTAAGAATTAGCTAGCGACCCAATTCCAAATGAAAGATTTAGGAGAGGCTCAGTTTGTTCTAGGTATATAGATCTTTCAGGATCGTAAGAACAAAGTGCTAGCACTATCTCAGGCATCGTACATTGACAAGATGCTGCTCAAGTACTCGATGTAGGACTCCAAAAGGAGCCTATTGCCGTTCAGGCATGGAGTCACTTTGTTTAAAGAAATGTGTCCTAAGACGCTTTAAGAGGTTGAGGAGATGAGACAAGTCCCATATGCGTCTGCTATTGGCATTTTTATGTACGTGATGCTCTATACTCGTCTAAAAAGCTATTACGCGTTGGCCATAGTCAGTAGGTATCAGTCTAACCCAGGCCAGGGTCATTGGACCATAGTAAAGAACATCATCAAGTATCTTTGGAGAACGAGGGACTACATGCTCGTGTATGGTTTGAGAGATTTGATCCTTACAGGATACACGGATTTTGACTTTTAGACTGATAAGGACTCTCACAAGTCCACATCAGGGTCAGTCTTTACTCTTAACGAAGGAGTTGTAGTGTGGTGTAGCACTAAGCAGGGGTGCATCGCCGACTCCATTATGGAGGCCGAGTACTTAGTGGCTTGCGAAGCTTCTAAGGAGGCCGTCTGGCTCAGGAAGTTCTTGACAGATGTGGAAGTTGTTCCAGATATGTCTAGGCCCATTACCCTCTATTGTGATAATAGTGGGGCAGTGGCAAACTCCAAGGAGCCAAGAAGTCACCGGCGCGGCAAACACATAGAGCGAAAGTATCATCTGATCCGCGAGATAGTGCATCGAGGGGACGTGATTGTCATGCAGATTGCTTCAAAGCACAATGTTGCTGACCCATTTACGAAGGCTCTCACGGCTATAGTGTTTGAGGGTCACCTATGGAGCATGGGTCTACAGGATCGCTCGCGGCTGGACTAGAGAAAGTGAGAGATTTTCTTGTACTGGGCTTTTATGCCCTAGTTTATTGTTTTGTACTAAGTTTTTTGTACACCCCACTTTGCTTTAGGACAAGTGGGAGATTGTTGGGGTTGATGCTCTAAAGTCTCGTGTCCTGTAGTTTGTAAACAGTATGTACGAACACTTGTGTTGTTAATATATGATATTTACTTCACATCTTGTCTTTTGTTCAAAAAAATTATTTTATTTGCTTTACCACAAACCAATAAACACAAAATCTCTGGTTATCTGTATGTGACTCAAGCATGTATGTGGTGACATACAAGTGGATCATGTCTTGAGTGATAACCAAAATGGTCTGTAGTAAATGGATAAAGGAAGGAAACCTTATCCTGGTAATTGATGCGTTATTTTATGAGATAGAAATATGGAATGAGATGCGGTGATGGAAATACGTTGAGCAACAAGTTTTCTCAGTGGAATCCAAGTATAAACCCCACTGAGTTTCCTGGTAAGTCCAGGGTCGAACTCAGGGACTAGGGAAAACAGTATGTGGTAATAATTTCTATGAAGACTTTGCGGTAACCAAGAAATCAAATAGTTGTTTTGGGTTGTTGTTTGCAGTAATAAAATAAATAATTGCGGCGGATTTACGAAAAGTTCGATTATGCGGTAGATGCACTGAGTATGCAGAGGAACGGGTTGAGAAGGTCTTTAGCTATTGTTTCCTGGGAATGCGTCAAACTATGCGATCATGCTATACTTATGCGACAACAGATCATTTTCCAATGCAAATGCGGTGCTCCTAGTTCTAGGACGCATGTGTTGAATGCAACAATGTCCATAAAGCTTATTCCTAAGTCTCTACTCTTTTCCTATGCGATGATGCAAGATGCACACAAAGACAAGTTGACTGCACACAATCATATCCTATCTCTCGGATGCATGCGATGCATTAATAGCAAACAGTGCTTATTCCTAAGCTCCTATCTCTTGATTGTGCATTCTAATCTAACTCTCCCAAGCCTCGATTCTAACCTGACTTTTCCAAGCTTAGATCCTATCCTTAGACTACCCTCCCGAGTATCTCTAATGGACGAATGAAGCATATATAATACAAGATAATCGCACAGAATTAAGATCACAGTTATGCTAGCTAAGTGCTTCTCAACCCATTCGACAAATTTAGCAACTTATGCATAATAAACAGAGAGTGAACAGATATAAAGCAGTAAATTCCATTTCTATAGATGATTTTAAGTACAAAATGAAAATGGAAGATAAGGATAGAGAGTCTAGTAGCAATCTCTTGCTTCCCAAGGCTTTTACATTGTCAACTCTATTCTGTTCAAAAGATATTCCTACTTCCACAGGAGCTAGCCCTCTCTCTGATCTTGAAGCTTCGGCACTCTCCCAAGTTCACCAGAACGATCTATCAGCACAATCTCGTTTCTCTCATTTTCGCCTTAAAATAAAAGAAAAACTAAAAACAAGGCTATTCTAACTATGTGGAAAATTATCCAAGTATCCGAACTATCCGAACTGTCCAACTTTGCTGAACCCCTTTTCTGAAGGTTGCCTTCGGTATTTATAGAGCTTCGGGATGAAAGGCAGCTTCTTTCTTATGATTGCACAGATGGGATGACTTTAATTCTCTGACTGATGCGTCGAATATTTGTCACCGAAAAGCTGAGTGTACTTGTTATCGTTAGCGGCTTGTCAACTTAATTCAAATTTGACCGTCATCAGTTTTCTATCCCATCGTGATTAATTATGCTTGTCACCCAGATGCGCCCACCAAGTTGCGCCGACTCTATGCAAAAATCCTTCTTGAGTAGATATTTGTGAGCATAAATCACCGCAAAGCCTTGCAGTAATGCTGCGCTCGACCATTGATTTCTTGTGATCGCGCTTTCCGCCTTGCGTCAACGTATATTCTGCATAAAAATACAAAAGTTAACTGTTTTTATGCGATGAACGCATGTGACTGCAATGTTATGAACTTAATGCTTTTTGGATGCAATCTAACATATTTTATCAACGCAAACCTTCATTGTTTAATAACTTAGCACGTAATAACGTGCATTTCTGCCCGTTATCACACCCCCAAATTTAAACAATGTCTTTCCTCAAGCATAAGCTAAAGATTTTCTTTACAAGTCTCTTCTTAAAATATTTCTAAGACCTAGGGACTGCAAGTTTAACCTTCAGAAGGAATTTACTGGATTCCATGACATGCATGATTTATTTCAAAAAAACTTTTTTTCTAGGGTGTTTACTGATTTTTATCCTTGCATAATTTTGACATTGTTATTTTTTTCTGACCTTGCACTGATCCAAGTGCCTTGCCTTCGTTTTGGCTTGCCCCTACGTGTGTCACGCGGACATCTAACTACGAGCCAGACGCTCTTTCTCAGACTAAACTCATACCTATTCGGTAGCGGAGTTGCAGTCATTTATTTATGTGTTGATCTTGGCGACTTACTTTCATTTTGGCTTGCCCCCACGTGTGTCATGCGGATATCCAACTACGGGTAAGTGCCTTTCACAACTTAACTCTTATCAACATGGGTTTCCCCATTGCGGTGATAGTGGAGTTGTTATTCTCAAAATTTTCCCTCTTTTTTTTTTCTAAGAGCTAAAAATAGCAAGGTCGAAAATAAATACCTCACCCCCAAATTTAAAATGTGGAAATGTCCTCATTGCCAAAAGATTGAAAGAAGTCATGCGATGTTCTTAGGAAGTTTGGTAAATGTTCAGTTTGAAAGAAAGCTAGTAGACCACTAACTTCTAGAAATATTTCATAAGGTAACTTTCTTAAAATTAAGTTGACTCTAGTATATACGAAAAAATACAAGCATGTGTTTCGTCATTGAAATCATAATTGGCAAAGAGAAAGAAGGCGGTGACTTACTAAATTTATTAATGCTAAATGATTGCGGTAATCAAAGAGGATGCGGTGATAAACTTTCAAAATTAAAATGTGATGCGATAGTGCATAATTTGGAATAAAGTGAAGGAAAAATACAACCCCTAAATTTGCGTTGTCGCCCGCATTGTTTGTTGACGCATCCTGCTTTGCAGCAATCTACTTCCTTCGGATTGCTCTGATGGAATAAAGTAGTGCATCTTCATGCAGCGCCTCCACAATCGTGTACCTTGATCGTTTGCAAAGAAAACATTTAGAGGTTCAAATGATTTAAAAAAAAAAAATCTTTTACCACATTTTTCTTAAAGTAAATATGCGATAAAAGATAACAACAAAGTGATGAAAGTTCATGCGGTATTGATGTAGAGAAAGGATATTCAAAAGGATGACGTCCCTGATGAGGTTGAGTCTTATAGTAACTCAGGGACTGCTTATTCCAAGCTAGGCTTTTCACGTCCACGATGGTTTTTTCTTCTTTTCTTGATCTTCTGGAATCTTGACTGCCTTAATCTGGAGCTTTTCCATATTGATGTTCATTATGATTTCCTCCTTGTGCACATCAATTTGAGTGCGACCGGTCGAGAGGAATGGTCGTCTCAATATGATGGGCACATCTTCGTCCGCTTTATAATCCAAAATGATGAAGTCTGCCGGCAAGATGGATTTATCAATTGAGATTGCGTCATCTTTCAACTCTCCCTCAGGATGTATTCGAGATCTGTCCGCAAACAGAAGAATCTCTATCGTGGGTATGAGTTTGTCGATATTCAATCATTTGAAAATTGATAGCGGCATTACGTTTATACTCGCCCCAAGATCGAATATTGCTTGGCCATTGTAATCCGTCCAATAAAGCATGGTATCGTGAAGATTCCGGGGTCATACATTTTTGGTAGGATCATAGCATTTTGCGTTACTGCCACTGTCACGATCTTGTCTTCATCATTTTGTTTTTTTTTTCAATCTTTGCAGGACGGGAGGTAGCTGGACTTCTTTTGTCTCATGTTCTGAAGGCTTGAGGGTGGACGCAACTTCGGGGTTCATCTTCTTGGGCTTTTCCGAATTATAAGTCAACGGATCCTTGGCTGTTACCACATTCAAGTTGGCGTGATGGATTCCTCCCCTACTTCCGTAGTCATTTTTTCGCTTAGCAAGGAGACTGCTAAGTATTGTTCCTTCCCTGTACCCCCGGTTTTGCGAGGAAGCTCAGTTGAGCTCGACAACGCTCCTTGCTGTCTATTTTTGAGCTCGCCTACAATTTGTCCTAATTGAAATTCGAGATTTTGAATGAACGTTGCTTGATCCTGAAGCACTGATTTCTTCTTCTCAATGTACTGCTTCAACAGCTCTCTAAAGATGAAGATTGCGGTATTTGCGAGTTGCTAGCTTGGTTATGTGTTGGACCGTTGGTTCGCGGGAAAAATCCAGGTGGCCCTTCTTTTTGCGCCACCGGTTGGAAGCTTTATTGTTGATTTTTCCACGCAAAATTTGGGTGGTTTCTCCACCCGGGGTTGTACATATTGGAATAGGGGTTATTCTTTATGAAACACATTGACTGCGGGTCTTCTGGGCATTCTTCCATCCAATAAGCATTTCCACAGATGACACAACTTGCGGTCGTTTGAGCAACTTGCATTGACCTGCCCTTTCTTCGCTCCCGTGCTGTTAATTGTGATGACTTGTATCAAACTCATCATCGCAGTCATTTGATTTTGAAGGGATGCGATGGCTCCATTGTTTGTGTCATTGTCTTTTATTCTTAATCTTTGATTGCTTTCTCGCCAATCCTCATGATTTTTGGAAATGCGATAAAGTATATTTTTTGCCTCCTTATATGTTTTGTTAAGCAGACCACCAACTGTTGCCGCATTGGCAGCGGTCTGCGAAGCAGGCTTCAGTCCTTGGTAAAAAATCTCCATTTGCAAGCAGTCTGGTAATCCATTGTGTGAACAGTCTCTTACCAGCCTCTTGAACCTCGCCCAAGCATCACTGAGCGATTCGTCAGTTTCTTGTTCAAAATTTGTTATTAATTTCCTTCTTTTGGCATTCTCGGTTGGTGGACATACTCTTCATAAACTTTTCCACCACTTGTTCCCACGAAGTTATCTCCCCCAGTTCGAGAGAATACGCCCATTTTCTCTGTAGATCGCATAGGAAAAGTGGGAAAAAAGTGAGTCGAACTTCCTCGATGGAGATATTCGGGAACACAAAAGTGTTGCATATTTCTATGAAGCTCTAGAAGTGGGTGTGCGGGTCTTCACCACGCCTCCCTCTAAACTGCCCAGCAGCCTGGATCATCTGCAGCATTACCGATTTCATTTCAAACCTTGATCCATCTAACGTTGGCCTCATGATTCCTGGAGAGAAATCGTAAAGGTTGGGCGACGCATAGTTCCGAATGGGTCTATTGCGGTCATTCGCCAGAAGGAGGGGTTGGCCATTATATTGTTTGCGTTTATGGCCGTTTCTTCCGGTTGCTCCGCCATATCGTCTTTATCTGGTTGTTGTTGTTGACGGCTACCTCTTAGTCTTCGTCAGAATGTCCTCTCAATCTCTTGGTCGTAATTTTCCAGAGATTAAAAGCTATAAAGAAATAAGAAAAATTATCGTTAGCACACTGAATTGCCGAAGTCCCTGGAAACGGCACCAAAAACTTGATGCGTTATTTTATGAGATGGAAATATGGAATGATATGCATTGATGGAAATGCGTTGAGCAACAAGTTTTCTCAGTGGAATCCAAGTATAAACGCCATTGAGTTTTCTGATAAGTCTAGGGTCGAACTCAAGGACTAGGGAAATCAATATGAGGTAATAATTTCTAAGAAGACTTTGTAGTAACCAAGAAATCAAATAGTTGTTTTGAGTTGTTGTTTGAGGTAATAAAATAAATTATTGCGACGGATTTGAGAAAAGTTCGATTATACGGTAGATGCACTGAGTATGGGGAGGAATGGGTTGAGAAGATATTTAGCTAGCATTTCCTGGGAATGCGTCAAGCTATGCGATCATGCTACACTCATGTGACAGCAAATCATTTTCCAATGCAAATGCGGTGCTCCTAGTTCTAGGACGCATGTGTTGAATGCAACAATGTCCATAAAGCTTATTCCTAAGTCTCTACTCTTTTTCTATGCGATGATGCAAGATGCACACAAAGACAAGGTGACTGCACACAATCATATCCTATCTTTAGGATGCATGCGATGTGTTAATAGCAAACAATGCTTATTTCTAAGCTCCTATCTCTTGATTATACGTTCTAATCTGACTCTCTCGAGCCTAGATTCTAACTTGACTTTTCCAAGCCTAGATCCTATCCTTAGACTATCCTCCCGAGTATCTCTAATGGACAAATGAAGCATACATAATATAAGATAATCGCATAGAATTAAGATCCCCAATTATGCTAGCTAAATGCTTCTCAACCCATTCGACAGATTTAGCTACTCATGCATAATAAACAGAGAGTGAACAGATATAAAGAAGTAAATTCCATTTATAGATGATTTTAAGTAAAATGACAATGGAAGATAAGGATGGAGAGCCTGGTAGCAATCCCTTGCTTCCCAAGGCTTTTACACTGTCAACCCTATTATATTCAAAAGATATTCCTGCTTCTGCAGGAGCTGGCCCTCGCTCTAATCTTGAAGCTTCGGCACTCTCCCAAGTTCACCAGAACGATCTATCGGCACAATCTCACTTCTCTCGCTTCCGCCTTAAAATAAAAGAAAAACTAAAAACAAGGCTATTCTAACTATGGGGAAAATTATCTAAGCATCCGAACTATCCGAACTGTCCAACTTTGCTGAACCCCTTTTCTAAAGTTTGCCTTCGGTATTTATAGAGCTTCGGGGTGAAAGGCGGCTTCTCTCTTATGATTGCACATATGGGATGACTTTAATTCTCTGACTAATGCGTTGAATATTATTCACCGAAAACCTGAGTGTACTTGTTATCGTTAGTGGATTGTCAACTTAATTCGGATTCGACCGTCATCAGTTTTTTGTCCCATCGTGATTAATTATGCTTTTCACCCAGATGCGCCCATAAAGTTGCGCCGGCTCTATGCGAAAATCATTCTTGAGCAGATGTTTGCGAGCACAAATCACCGCAAAGCCTTGCGGTAATGTTGTGCTCGACCATTAATTTCTTGTGATTGAGCCTTCTGTCTTGCGTCAACGCATATTCTGCATAAAAATACAAAAGTTAACTATATTTATGCGATGAACGCATGCGACCGCAATGTTATGAACTTAATTCTTTTTGGACGCAATCTAACATATTTTATCAACGTAAACCTTCATTATTTAACAACTTAGCACTGTAATAACGTGTATTTCTGCTCGTTATCAGTAACGCTACGGACATGACCCGCTTTGTGGAATGGTCACAAGTGTTGTGACTTGTCACAGATGGCCTGATCCTGATCATTCGTGTTAAGGACATGCATGCAGGGGCGTCCTATACAAAGAGTTTGTATAAGACCTGACCATGAAGTGTTAACGTCTCGTTATATAACACCGTTCATGACAGAGATTTCACTTCACTAGGATGACCGTAGGTAACATGACCTCAATCCTGAGTGAGTTGAGAACTCTTGCCATTGAGGGTGGTTCTTTGATTTGTATGGGTGCGAGTGGCCAGGTTACCGATTTAAACCTACCATTTTGGGGATTCATCTAATTTGGGAGTTGGGAACTCAGTTACACAAGATGGAATTCACTCCTTCCCCGAGGCAGGGGTAAGTAGATAGATGGCTCCCTTAAGGGCTGATTCCGGGGCTTGAACGATGTGGTGCCACACACCTTCTCTTGGCTTGAGAGGTGTTCACATATATTTGGGCTATGTTGTATTATTCATTAGAGGAATCAGTGGTACTTAAGGAGTGAGATGTAACTACAGGGGAAAATGGTAAATTGGCTCGGCTATACTTACGAGCATCTGTAAAGGGTCATCGTACTCATGATTGGTTATATCTGATGGACAGAGAAATATATCTGTGGTAAGAAGAGTTTAGCTGTTGGTCTTTAGTATAATCACTGATAGTTAATGGATGGTGGATCTCGTGGTTAAAGAGTTTAGTCAGTTATTCACGTACTGTTGGAGCTTTGAGCCACGGGTCTATTAGGGCCCCTAGGTAGCTTGGATAAAGTCGAGAACTAGTGTTTGGGTTAATTTGAAATGTTCAAATTGATAAGAGGAAGTTCAATTATTATGATATAATTGGACTGGTTAATTATATATGATATAATTGGCTAAATGTATGAGATACAATATTTTGGAGGAAATTAGATATAAATATGATTTATATCAAGTAGAGGAGAAAATACTATAGTAGATATGTGATATCAAACTATAGGATATAAATATAATATGATTATATTTATTAATTAATTAATTGATTAATTATATGATAATTAATCCATTTTTCCACATTCGGATGTAGGTATTGGGCAGCGTTGGTTATGGTAACCGACAGATTAAAAATGAAAAGAGTTTTTTTTTTCATTTTGGAGTGTGCATTCAATATTTCCTAAACAATCGTTCAGCTTTTCATACATGATCGTGTAGCTCCTCTATGCGATAAGCACTTCTGCTATACGATAGCACTGTTTTATCTCCCACTTGCTTATCATCTACACGACTCGTTATCCTCCGTCCTCTACCAAATTCAACAAATCCCACCCTTTAGGTTTTCACTCCGAGAATACCCGGGGTTCATTAGTGGTGGTGTCATCCTCGCTGCAGCGTTCGTGTTCACGTTGATCGTGCTGTTGCAGTTGATGTTCCCACTGGGTGTTGGTAGATCTATTGGAGGGATTCGCCGCGTTGGGGTTCTAAAGTTCGAAGACAGTCTTCAACTGGTATGGAATCCTTTCCCTGTTATTTATTTTGTTCTGAGCATACCGAAATTTAGATTGATGTGCATAACTGTATGTGTTGAATGTATATCATTTGTGTTTCGGTCACGGTGAGATCGGAGCGATCTGAACACGCTTATGGAACTCTCGGGATGAGATCCTTCACATACAACACAAGAAAAGCTACTGATCTGTTGATGATTTTCTTTTAAACACAAGACTCATCAACATTCTGATCAAAGCCATAAGATTTGATCGTAGTATCAGATCTTATATTCCAAGATCGAGAAGTTGGTGTTAATCCATAAATGGACCGATTAAGCTTGCAAATCTTTTGCTCTTGACCTTGGGTTATGAATCCCTCAGGTTTCTCCATATAAATGGACTCCTCAAGATTTCCATTCAGAAAAACAGTCTTGACATCTATTTGTCAAATTTCATAGTCCTAATATTAGGCAATGGACATGAGTATCTGGATAGACTTCAACATGGTAACAGGTGAGAAAGTCTCCTTATAGTCGACTCCTTTAACTTGGGTATAACCCTTTGTCATAAGTCTAGCCTTAAAGGTTTGCACCTTCCCATCAACACCTTGTTTTCTCTTATGGATCCATTTGCAGGTATAGGTTTAACCCCATCAGGTTGATCTACAAGATCCGAAACCGAATTGAAGCACATAGACTCCATTTCGAGATCCATAGCTTTGATCCATTCATCTTTGTTAACATCCTCTATTGCCTTTTTGTAAGAAATTGGATTCTCAACATCTCCGTCAACTACGATAGCTAGGGTTTCTGTTAAACCCACATAACAAATTGGTGGATTCGCAACCCTCCCACTACATCGAGGCTCCCTCAACGCATGACGTGGATGTGACCTACTAGATGAACCCACTTCAACAACTCTTGTTGAAGTGTCGGGCTTTTCAACAGCTCTTATTGAAGATTCAGTAGTTTCACTGGAAAATTCATTCAACACGAATTATTGCGGAGCTTATGCTCTCTTTGTGGTCTTTTTCTAAAAAAGTAGCGTTTTTCGACACAAACACTTTATTATCTTTAGTATCGTAGATGTAAGCACCTCTCATCCCTTTAGGGTAACCTACAAATAGGCACAATTTTGAACGAGGTTCCAATCTCTTAAGATTTGCCTCAAGCATGTGTGTTGGGAAACCCTAGATTCTAAAATGGTGTAAACTACCTTTACGACCATTCCATAACTCCAAAGGTGTTCCAGTAACACTGTTGGATGAAATGATGTTCAAAATATAAGTTGCCATCTGTACTAAATAAAACCAAAACGAGTCAGGTAAGAAAGCATAACTCATCACAAACTGAACCATGTCCAACAGGGTTCGATTGTTCCTTTCTGATACACCATTCTGCTGAGGTGTACCAGGTGCTGGGAGTTGGGATACAATTCCACGTTCTATCAAATAGTCTTGAAATTTTGTCCATATACTCTCCACCTCGACCAGATCAAAATGTTTTAATTATTTTATTTAATGCATTTTCAAATTCAATCTTGTACTCCTTGAACTTTTCAAGGGCTTCAAACTTATGTTGCATTAAATAAACATACCCATATCTAGAATAATCATCAGTAAAAGGAATGAAATAATCAAACTCTCCTCTTGCCTTAACATTCATTGAACCATAAAGGTCTGAATGTATAAGTTCTAAGGGCTCTTTGGACCTTTTTTAGTAAAAGATCTTTTAGTCATTTTTCCTTCAAGGCATGACTCACATACAGGTAAAAAATTTTCTTCTGACTCATTTAGAAGTCTATTCTTGACCAGTATCTCAATCCTATTAAGATTTATGTGTTCTTATCTTAGGTGCCAAAGATGGGCATTTTTCTTAGGAGAAATTTTCTGTATTTTATTTTGAGTTATCGTAGTTTTAAATAGTTCAGTATTAAGGACAACTTTAGTAGCTAATAGTCTTAGCATATAAACATTGTCTTCCAACTTAGCAGAACAAAATTTTATACCTTAGAAATAAATCCTTTGTTTAAGGAAAAATGTATAGAATAATTTTGTTCAATTAACACTTTACATAAATTAAGTTTCTCTTTAAATCAGGAAATACATATACATTGTCCAAAAAATAAATCTTTTTTGTAAAGTAAGCCAAAGTCCTCTCATAGACCTAGCTGAGATGAAGTGCCCAGTTCCAACACACATTGTCATCTCCCCAGCCTTAAGGGAGTAATTTATCTACTTACCCCGACATTAAGGAATGAGTGAATTCCATCTTGTATAGTTGTGTTCCCAGCTCCCTAATAAAACGAATCCCCAAATTGAGTTGAAGATTTGACCATTCTCACCCATACAAATCAAAGGACTGCCTTTATAGGCAAAAGTTCACAACTCAGTCAGGATTTAGGTCACGTCACCTATGGTCATCCTGGTGAAGTGTAAGTCTCTAACGGTGTTATATAATGAGACTATTCATTTCATGTTCCAGTCGTATATATAGAACACCCCCACTTACATGTCTCTATATGAATGATCAGGATCAGATCATTTGTAGCACTTTACAACAATTATAACATTTACAAAGCAAGCCATATTCATAATGTCACCAAGATAAGGTATCAACCTCATCCATCTACTACATACCATTTAGGTTATCACTTAAACATAATCCACTTGTATGTCTAAACATACATGTTTAAGTTACAAAATATAATCTTTGATGTTATTTTATTGGTTTTGTGGGTTAATGCTACTAAATATCGAGTAAAATACCTCAGGTTTTATTAAATAAATAAATTGTTTGTACATTATAATTACAAACTATAGGACCCATGATATTTAGGACATCAACCCCAACATGACCAACTTTCAAAAGATTCAGATTGTTATTCTTTGCTGAGATATACCGGAAGGAGAGGAGAATTAGAAGAGAAAGAAGGGTGCAACCCACGCAAAACGATCCTATCCGTGTAGAAGAGACATTAGAAGAATAGTCTGAAGAAGAAAGTTCTGATGATGAAGTACAACTGATGGCTAACCATCCTAAGCTTACTCTGAGGTAGCTTACTTCCTCTAACATAACTCAACAACCTCTATGCATCACGTACCCCGAGACAACAGGTACGTTTGAGCTAGAATCTAGTTTATTTCACTTACTCCCTTCCTTCCATGGCCTTGCAGATGAAGACCTGCATAAACACCTGAAGAAGTTCCACCTTATATACGACAAGATGAGGCATAATGGGATAAGTCAAGAACAACTGAACATGAGGGCATTCCCGTTCTCCCTAAGGACGAGGAAAAAATCCATTGCATTACTTACCCTTGGGTAGTATAACCTCATGGTCAGAAATGTACAAACTAGAGAAGTTCTTTCTCGCCTCTTGGGAGCGCTTCAAGAGAATCTATGCGAAATTTCCTCACCACCAGATTTTGGATCAGCTATTGATCCAGTAATTTTGCGAGAGCTTGTTGCATCAAGATAAAAGCAACATCGATGATGCTGCCAGAGGCGCCCTTGTGAACAAGACATCTGGCAAGGCGAAGATGTTGATTGCTGTTGGGGTTGATGCCCTAAACTCTCGTAGGGTCATGTAATTTGTAAACGCCTGTATGAACAAACGTTTGTGATGTAATTATATGAGATATTTTCTTCACTGTTGTCTATGAAATATGAGATATTTAATTTTCATTTACCACAAACAATTAAATTAAGATCCTTGGTTGTCGTTGTAACTTAAGCATGTATGTGGTGACATACAAATAGATCATGCCTTAAGTGATAACCTAAATGGTGTGTAGTATATGGATATAAGAGGGAAACCTTATCCTGGTGACATTACGGATACGATCTACTTTATAGATAGTTACAAGTGTTGTGATGTGCTACAGATGGTCTGATCCTAATCATTCATATGGAGACATGTGAGTAGGGGTGTCCTATACAAAGGAGTTTGTATAAGACCGGGCCACGAAGTGTTTAGTCTTGTTATATAACGCCGTTCATGACAAAGACTTTCATTTCACTAGGATGATCATATGTAACATGACCTTAATCTTGAGTAAGTTAGAAACTTCTGCCTATGAGGGTGGTTCTTTGATTTGCATGGGTACGAGTGGCCAGATTGCCGACTCAACCTACCACTTTGGGGATTCTTTTGATTACGGAGCTGGGAACTCAGCTACACAAGATGAAATTCACTCCTTCTATGAAGCAGGGGTAAGTAGATAGATTGCTCCCTTAAGGGATGATTCTGGGGCTTGAATGATGTGGCACCACACACCTTCTCATGACCCAAGAGGTATCCACTCATAGTAGGACTATGATGTATTGTTCATTAGAGGGATCAGTGGTACTTAAGGAGTTAGATGTAACTATAGGGGCAAAATGATAAATTGGCCCAACTATACTTACGAGTGATCTGTGAAGGGTTATTGTACTGTTGACTAGTTGTATCTGATGGACACAGAAATATATCTATAGTGAGAAGAGTGCAATTATCAGTCTTTAGTGGAGTGCCCAACAGTTAACGGATGGTGGATCTCGGGATTAAAGAGTTTAGTCAACTATTCACTACCATTAGAGCTTCAAGCTACAGGTTCATAAGGCCCTCTTAGTAGCTCAATGGATTCAAGTTGAGAATAAGTTTTTGGGTCAGTTTAAAGCATTCAAATTGACAAGAGGGAGTTTGATTATATATGATATGATTAAACTGCAGTCATATTTGATATAATTGATATGATGTATAAGATACATTGATTGGAGGAATTTGATATAAATATGATTTATATTAAGTAAAAGAGAAAATGACTATGGTTTAAATGTTACATATGATGTGATATTAAAACTATAGGTTATAAATATAATATGATAAGTTAGTTATTATATTTATTTTTAATTAAAATAATTATATGATAATTATTGGTAGTTTATCCTTTAACCATGTGTGAAAGTGGGAGATTATATTCAGTTTTCATAACTGAAGGATAAAATGAAAAATGTTTTCATTTTGTAAAGAATTGGTTCATTAAGTACACTGCTAATCGTTTAGCTCACGAGAGACAACACGACAGCCTTCAAGTGTTTGTCTAAACGATTGTGTACACGCGCCATTCTCTAAATGATCATGTAGCATTTTAGTAAGCGATCGCATGGCAAGTGAGATTGTCAAAACGATCGTGTAAACGATCAAACCTATTTTTTTAAACAATTGTGTACATGTTGAGATTTACTAAATAATCAAGCATACAAAGTTTATACAATAGACAGTTCATTCTCCTACTTGCTTGGTCGTATAGTGCGATCGTTGTTTCCTCCAACCCTCTACCAAATCCAACAGGGCCCACACCTCCTGGATTCTCACTCTGAGAATACTAAGGTTACCGAGTGGTGGTGTCCGAGAGGTTGCTTGTTCATTGAGAAGATTGTTCGTGATTGACCAGACGATTGGCTAGACGATCGTAGAGACAGCGAGAGGTTGCTGGTCTAAGACTTCACGAGAGCGAGAGGTCTGTAGAAGAAAAGTTCTTCAAAGGTATGTCTTTCGTCCTTTTTGTTATTAGTTTCTAAAGCATGTCATAATTTTGTTAGAAGATGCATAGCTGGGTTGTATGTTTATGAATGCTTGTAATTCTGTCACAAGGAATTTGGATCGATCGTGCTTCTGCTCATGGATTTTCTTTGATAAGAGTTCCTTCAATGCAACAATGGCTAAAAACTCCCAACAATTTGGAACCCGTGCCTCAGTAAACGTGAAATCTGCATCAGAGGTAAGTGAGCTTAAGAGTTAAATAGTTGATCTGGTTGTTGTTTTGAAATAGATGGCCCTAGACAAGAAGAAACCGACGTCGATATGCCAAGTATGCTAAATGACTG
Source organism: Benincasa hispida (assembly GCF_027475165.1). NCBI lineage: Eukaryota > Viridiplantae > Streptophyta > Magnoliopsida > Cucurbitales > Cucurbitaceae > Benincasa > Benincasa hispida. Next base: position 28,040,301 of record NC_143485.1, read on the forward strand.
GCTATACATCTGACGTTTGCCCACACGTCCAGTAAGGGATGATAGTAGAGGTGAACTATGATAAACCAACCAAAAGGTAGATGGGGAAATCAAGGACCATCTCAACCAAGCAGCTTAGGAATGACCTTCATAGATATGGTGAAAAACTTGACTGAGTCGACTTTGCAGCTAAACAGAGTTTAAAGCTATTTCAACAAACAACTTCCATGCATATGCAACGTATGGCTAGTTAGATTTCTCAGCTTGCCATGTTGGTAAGTAGATTAAAGAGGCAATCGAGGAAGCTTCCTTCCTAACTCGAGCCCAATATGCATAATTCCAGTGCAATTATGATGGTGAGCTGCAATGAAGTCTCCCATGCTCCCACCTCTAAACATGTGGATAAGTCAAAAGAGCTTGAAAAAGAAGATGAAAGCGAGGAAACAGCTATCAGACATACCACTAAATGAGGGGTACGTTTCGACCCTTCATTACTTAACACTTGTGTTCCTATTGCCCCCTTCCCTAGCACGTTAGCTACTTCTAAGGGAATTGCACAAAAGGATGAGGTGCACATGGTCGAGTCTTTAGCAAGGAATAGAAGCCCTAATGTAAAGAGCGAGAGAGCATAGGTTAAGGTTGAAGAAAAGCCCAAGAATGACGACAAAAGTATACTCATCTGCCCAGGTAACTTACCAGCAAAATATGATGATCCAAATGCATTTTCCTTACCTTGTTCGATAGGTAAGATGAAATTTGAGCATGCAATGCTAGACTTAGGATCAATTATTAAAATCATGCCTACATTTGTGTACTCTGAGCTTCAGTCACACATCCTGTACCTAGCTGGTATATGGGTTCAGTTAGTAGATTGTCCTTTAATGAAACCTCTTAGTATGATAAAAGATGTGTTGGTCAGGGTTAATAGTTTGGTCTTCCCTTTAGACTTTTACATTCTTGATATGCATGGAAAACAACCTTCAATTTATCATTCTTGTTAGGTTGACCCTTTTAAAAGACCGCTAAAGCTTCATTTGACGTAGATAAGAGGTCTATATCGATTATGCATGAGGGGCGGGTTGAAAATTATGAGATTTCTAAAACTTCTATTATCACTTATTTTGCTTGTTCTAGTGCCTTGCTTTCTAAGGATAGTGTTCAACCAACAAATTGGGGGTGACAAATGGAGTGATGAATCAACATCGATCATGGATGATCAAGGCAAATACGGTTGAGCAACCAAACTTAAAAATTTGTGCTTCCTAGAGGCAGCCATGCTTTAAATTTACTTGCTTTCCTAGATTAGATTTATTTTCTACAATTTACCCTTTATCTTTGAGCATAGTTTTTCCAATCAATCTTGTCTTGATAGATTTGTTAGTAGAGAATAGCTTGAATTGAGGGAGCCAAATCCTTCCTCCATTTCATGATTCAGGGAAGTTTTCTGTTCCCTTTACTTTTACTTCTATCACATTGAGGACAATGTGAGTTCTAAAAGTCGGGGGGTAGAGTATTTGAATTTGGTGTATCTTTTTTGTGATGATATAGTTTGGGGTTCTTGAGCACTATGCTTGAACAATGTTGATTGCTTGCATATTTTTTGCTTTGTTGCCTTATTCCTCACTATGATTAGTCTATAATACACACATATTGATCATGTTGACATGAGATTAGGTTAGAGGAAAACATTTATGATTGTTAGGTCATTTTTTAAAACTTTTATTCACTTCTCTCATGCATCTTTGGGTTATTTGTTCATCTATCTTGACTCATGCCAGCTTAGAATTACATTATGAGATGATAGGTCTATTGTCACTCTGGAAGGCCCCACTAATTAGAGAATGTCTTGCATAATACGTGGTAATGTGATACCGAGGGAGAAAAGGTGTGAGATATATTCATGCTTAAAAAAAAGAAAGAAAGAGAGAGTTAGCCGACGAAAAAAAAAGTGCTAAAAAGAATATCAAAAGAAAGAAGAAAAGAAATTAAACTTAATGTGTATGCATAATTAGGGGTAATAAAAGCTGCCTTCTGCTGGGTTTATTTAGGATACCCACGAGAAAAGAGTGGGTACGGTTCTCTACAGAGGAAGTGTGAAAATTAGTGCCTCTAAGTAAAAGAAATGTAAGTTTAGGGATCATGTGCGTGTTTTCAGGCACCTTAGTTGATGTATTAATGTCTAATGTGTTTTGATGTTTGATGGTTGGTACTTAAGCCAGAATAGGGAGAAACTGAACTGAGGCTTCATAAGTTTATTCCAAGTTTGCTTGTGCTTAAAATAGATAGCTTTGAACTTATTCATGCATAGGAAGATTTGAAATGAAATTCCAATTTTGTCTTGAATTGATTAAATGCTTTTGGATGACTTAATTGATTGTGAGCATCATTTAGGTTGACTGTTAAGGCTAGAGTAGGAAGCTTGGTAATTTAGCAAGCTAATCTTTGTGTGATTGCATGTTTTACCTTGCTCAAGGACAATCAAGAATCAAGGGGTGGTTTGATAGTACCAAAAAATATGTTATCTCATTCTACTTAATTCGGGGATGTTACTTAATTTAATGTGTTTAATTGATGACTTTACAGATCTTGAGGGTCTAAGAGGTAGAACAAAGCATTTGAAGTGAAATGGTGCCAAAACAGACCAATTTAGAGCTTTATTGCATCAAGGAAGAAAGAAGGTAGCATAATTACGAAAATGTCACGGAGGAGCATCGGGCAACAGTGTAGCGGTGCCGTGCCTAATACATCTTCCCGAGCCTCAATTTTGTGAAGTTAGGAGATCACCGCGACACTGTCCTGTGGCACCACGATGCTTCAGAACTTTATGCAGGTTGCGCACATTCGTCAAAGTGTCGCTGCGTTGTGCTTCAACAAGGGGGCCTCTTAACCCCCAACGTCGCGACACTGCACCTAGCGCCACGGGACAACGTGTTCTATATAAGAACAATTTTTCCCAGATTTGATGAGGGATCATGCCATTTTTCCTCTTTTAGACTTATTTTCTTCTCCTTTCCATTGTGAATGCTTGTTTTTAGCCATTTTATGTTAGGATTGGTGTTCTAGATCTCTTTGTACTCGTAGTTTGAATAAAATAATAGTTATTTTATTTTATGCATTAACTCAACCCAATAAACTAAGGTCCAAGGTTATTTTATGTAACTTGAATAATATGTGGTAGACATACAAGTGGAGTGGATCATGTTCAAGTAATAACACTACATGAAAAACTACCTTTCTTGACGTTTGCAATTTTAAATACTGGACGTTTTTATGAAAAAAAAAGTAAAAAAATAAGTGATTTTAAAGAAAAAATTGTCAAGAATTGTTTTAAAAAGGCGGAGATTTCTGAAAATTATTGTACTTGACGTTTAAAAAATGTCAAGTTCAATTAATGATTTCTTAACATTTTTAAAATGTCAAGAATCTTAGAATATACAGGGCGGCGTTGTAACGTTGAAAAGTAGCGTTGCAACACTATGAATTTTGACGAAAAAATGAAAAACGTGTGTGCCTCATGCAAACAGCGTCGCAATGCTACGGGTTTGACGAAAAAATAGCGCGCCTTGCAAATAGCATTGCAATGCTCTCATCAGTGTTACAATTCTATAAGACGGATTTAAAAGAATTTTTCATCCGAACTGCTTGTTTTTCTTTCTTTTCCTTACAAAATTTCTGCAATTCTTCTTAGTTTTTCACTCCCCTTTGATGCATCTTTGTTATTCCATCAATCTTGAAGAGATTCTTCATTGAGGTTAGTAGATTTAGTTTAGATTAGGTTTAATTCTTGATTTTCTTGGTTTGAGGCATGAACTTTCAAAGGTAGGGCTTGACTTTTTTGGTTTGATGCTTGAACTTGCAAAGTTAGGGCTTAATCTCTCATGTATATTCTTGAATCTCATAATAAATTCTTCTTTCATATTGTTCTTGGTTTGAGGCATGATCTTTCAAAGTTAGGGCTTGATTTTATTCCATAAATCTTGAAGAGATTCTTCATTTGTTTAGATTAGTAATTCTTGATTTTCTTGGTTTATGATTGATATTTTTGGTTTGAGGCTTGAACTTTCAAAATTAGGGCTTAATCTCTCATGTATATTCTTGAATCTCATAATAAATTCTTCTTTCATATTGTTCTTAGTTTGAGACATGAACTTTCAAAGTTAGGGCTTGATTTTATTCCATCAATTTTGAAGAGATTCTTCATTGAGGTAAGTAGATTTAATTTAGATTAGGTTTAATTCTTGATTTTCTTGGTTTAAGGCATGAACTTTCAAAGTTATGACTTGATTTTCTTGGTTTGAGGCTTGAACTTTCAAAATTAGGGCTTAATCTCTCATGTATATTCTTGAATCTCATAATAAATTCTTCTTTCATATTGTTCTTAGTTTGAGACATGAACTTTCAAAGTTAGGGCTTGATTTTATTCCATCAATTTTGAAGAGATTCTTCATTGAGGTAAGTAGATTTAATTTAGATTAGGTTTAATTCTTGATTTTCTTGGTTTAAGGCATGAACTTTCAAAGTTATGACTTGATTTTCTTGGTTTGAGGCTTGAACTTTCAAAATTAGGGCTTAATCTCTCATGTATATTCTTGAATCTCATAATAAATTCTTCTTTCATATTGTTCTTAGTTTGAGACATGAACTTTCAAAGTTAGGGCTTGATTTTATTCCATCAATTTTGAAGAGATTCTTCATTGAGGTAAGTAGATTTAATTTAGATTAGGTTTAATTCTTGATTTTCTTGGTTTAAGGCATGAACTTTCAAAGTTATGACTTGATTTTCTTGGTTTGAGGCTTGAACTTTCAAAATTAGGGCTTAATCTCTCATGTATATTCTTGAATCTCATAATAAATTCTTCTTTCATATTGTTCTTAGTTTGAGACATGAACTTTCAAAGTTAGGGCTTGATTTTATTCCATCAATTTTGAAGAGATTCTTCATTGAGGTAAGTAGATTTAATTTAGATTAGGTTTAATTCTTGATTTTCTTGGTTTAAGGCATGAACTTTCAAAGTTAAGACTTGATTTTCTTGGTTTGAGGCTTGAACTTTGAAAGTTAGGATTTAATCTCTCATGTATATTCTTGATCTATATGTGATATTATAACTTTCAAAGTTATTGACATTGTATTATGGTGCATGTGGCAGGATATGCTGATTTAGCTGAGAAATTTGATTTGAAGACACTATGCGCTATTGGTATGTTGCATACATTTTGTCTAGAAAGTCACACATTTAAATATGACTTGATTACCATTTCAAAAGTTGATTTACCTCCTTGGTTTAAATACATCTTTCTTGCTTTTTTTGAAGTTATTTGCAATTTTCCTTTTGTATTGTAGTTGAGTGGCAGCGTTTGCAAGTGTAGTTCTTTTTTTTTTTTTAATTTTTATAGAAATAAATTTCTTCCTATGCCGAAAATCATTCTTTTTGTGGTTGTTACATAATTACATTTATGTTAGATATATTTGTTTGAAGCTCAGTGTCTACAAATTTTGTAGGATATTTTACATTGATCTTGATGTGTTGACCAAAGTTGGGGATATTTCTTTGAAACTTTGTATTTGTATCATTTGTAGGATATTTTATACGAAGTGGTTTTTTTATTAACGTCAAGGTGTTTCTATGAGAAAAGTTCTAGCTTCGTAAAAAGTAATTTGTGGACATTTGAGCTGTTGGGCTTTATTTTATTATGTCTAGTTGCTTTTCCTTTAAGAGGTATGATCTAAAATTATTATGCAGCTCTCTTGTTCTGAGCTATATACATTCGAAAAGTTTTATAGTTAGGTATTATAATACAATGTCAAAGGTAGTTTTGAATTGGTACGTGTGATAGTTGTTATGTGGGTAGATGGATAGTTTTGATAGAATGTTTGGAAATGTATGTTTTGAAACTGTTCATATTTGGTTGATTGTAAGAATTATGTTCCTTATATTGTTTTGGAAGTGCCCATATAGGACTTTATAGATTGTGGTGCTTAAGTTTAGTAATTTTAAGTTGTTTCAATTTATATGTTATAGTTTTTGTATATTATTTCATTGATGTAGGTGCTGAAAGTGACGAGTTCAAGGTGGGCTACGTTATTCTTGTGAAGGCAGGAGCATAGTGAGTGAGATTTGGCTAGGATTACTTCATACGGGATTGATAGGTGTAATTTTTTTTAATTGTTCTTAGAGGGGATGGGATTGTTGATTGTACAATTGGAAATATGATCATATGGGATTTGATAGTTATTATACTTTTGAAATTGTTCATATGGGGTTGATTATAATGTTGGAATTTTTTATATGGGGTTTTCCATATTCTTTTAACTTAAAAATACTTTATGAGGTTGTAATATTGATAATGTTAAAGAAGTGAAGTTTTTATAAAGAGATATTGGTGGAAATTTAGTTGATATATAAAATTGAAAATGTGTGTATTGTTTATTTGATTGGTGAATGTATGTCATATATATACCAAATGTGGTTGTTCGATCAAAATACAGGAACAATTATAGGTAAAAATGTCAACATTACAGATTTCTTTTAAAAAATCACTAGCAAATTTCTTGACTTTTTTCCTTGTCAAGATTATAGATATTCTTGACATTTTTTTCTTGTCAAGAATGCTCATATTCTTGACATTTTAAGCATGTCAGTGTCAGTATTTCTTGACGTTTTTTAAAATTCAAGTGTCACTTTTCTTGACCTTTTTAAAACGTCAAGAAAATCGACATTCTTGACACTGGCTTCCTTGATGTTTTTTAAAAGTCAAGAAAAGGGATTCTTGACATTTAAAAAAGTCAAGAAACACTGTTTTTGTAGTAGTGTAACCTGAATGGTCTGTATTATATGAATAAGGTTGTGTACCTTATCCTGATAACACTACGGATACGATCCACTTTATAATTGTTACAATTGTTGTAAAGTATTACAAATGATCTGATCGTGATTGTTCATGTCAAGACATGTGAGTGGAAGTATCCTGTACAAAGAGTTTGTATAAGACCGGATCACAGAATGATTAATCTCTCTTTATAAGACCGTTATGGAAAGAATCAAATTCTTGATGCCATTAGAATATTCTCTCTTTATAACACCATTTGGGATGTCACATTCAATGCCTTTTGATGACCATTGAATGTTCTCTGCTATAGAATATTTCCCCAATCCATGCTATCAAAATATTCTATATCTTCTACATCATTGAGCAAGGACTTATTGATGCTGCCTTTGGTCTTGTCTTTTCCCATCATACCAAGTTCAATAAAGTAGACAAGACTAACCTTCACAACGTCCAAGTCACTCTCGAATTGCTTATACCATTCCTCAAATGTTGTGAGATGCACTTCTTGAGCCATTAGATGCTTGAAGTACTTGGTATGTACTGATTCCATCACTTCAACATTACGCATAAGTTTTGTCGGTGATTGCTATAATCCCATGACGAACAGGAACTCCTCTTTCAAGATTTGACAATAGTGCCAGTGAGGTCAAACCTCATAGAGTCATTCCTATTGCTATGCACTTCCCGTAATAGGATGTGATGGACTAGAGAATTGTTGAAGACAATATTCATATCCACAAATCGTCCAAACATGGTTCTCCTGAACATGTCAAGCTGCCTCTCCGTCATCTTCTTTTTCACTATCCTACTCGCGACGCTTATTTGAGATGACAGGCTAGTGGCTTGACCAGAAAATCGATCTTCTACAACGATTTTCAAATTAGCCATATCTTATTGCAAGAAAACAAAATAACAACATTTAGACAAAGCAAACTAATATGAAAACAAATAAAAAACACGAATTCATATTGTCTGGCAACCTAATTCAATTATGTCAAACTCTCGTTCGCACTTCTCGTTCTCGTTTGCATTTCTCTTTCTCATTTCATTCAACTCATCCTCGTTCGCATTTGTCTTTCTTGTTTCACTCACTCATCTTTGTTCTCGCCTTTTTCTCGTATACCTTTCTTGTTTTTTTTTCTTTCGTTTCTTCCTCTTATAGATCTCTAAACCCCCTCTCTTTAAAAATCCTAAAAACACTATAGACTAAAAATCAAACCTAAACCCTTAACAATTGTTTTGATTTTATCCTAAAACTATCAAATGCAAACCCTAAAATTTAAAAAAAAAAAAAAAATCAATAGAAAACAAACTCATAACCTAATTAGATGCACCTAGAACGAAAACCCAAAAACTAAAAAATAGAAAACGAAAGGGAAAAATGATTGTGTTTAGGGTTTACCTTCAACGGAGAATTGAAGAAGCGACTATGTGTGGGAGAGAATTAGCTTGGTGGCAAATGATTCACTTGAAGAAGAAACGAGCGAAAGAATCTAGTGGGAGTAGGACGAAACGAGAGAGAGGAATTAGGTGTAGTATGAAGAAACAAGAGAAAGGAAAGGCATTTAAACTTCATTTTAAGCGATTTTGTGTGTTTGATGTTGAACGAGAATGAGAATGAGTAGCACGAGGTTGTAGGGAGGCACGTGAATATCGTTTAAAATGTAAATAGTTTGACATGGCATGAGAAGGAGAAACGAGATGTTGTTGTGAGGCGCGAGAACGAGAAGCGAGAATATTGTTCAATCACAAGTCCTCACGCACATCAGGGGTCAATCTAGTAACTTCACAGGGGGTGATGCAAGCAAAAGGCCATTTTTCAGTTGATTTGGAATGTTGGCCCAAAAATCATTTGGACCTCCATTTGGAGGCCTTCCGTACAAATTTTCCTATATTAAATCTATAGGTTATATATTAATATGAATAAGATTGATATTAAAAGTATAGGTTATGAGAGATTTATATATTTGAATATGATTCAAATGTTTATTTAATTAGATATGAGATATTTATTTAATTAACTATAATTAATTATTATAATTAAATTAATTAACAAATATTTAGCTAATTTAATCAAATAACTCTCCAACATAATTATTATTTAATTAATTTAATTAAACAACTCCCGTGCAATGTAGGTGAGTGGGAAGAAGGTATGGAAGTGGAAAATTATCTCACTTCACGGTTTCCTGTTAGGCTTTTGGCAAGGCTCAATTGAGCACCTTGGTTTGGGTCTTGTATTATGTTTCTTTTTAACTTTGTTATTCCTATTTGTGCTAAATGTCAATTGTATCATTCGATCTAAAATAAACCATAACAATACAAAAATTTAATTAATTTTAAGTTAAAAAATAAACACTAAGCTAAAAATAAAGATTTTTTTTCCCGTGAGGACTCGATCCTCATACGGTGATTCCACGATCCTTGACTTCTCGAGATGGGAAATGGGATAGAGACGGAGATATGGAGTACATCTCCAACCTCACCGTGTCCCGTTGTCATCCCTAATTGAAGGAGATATATGATATAGAATATCTCTTGCACTAGCGATTGCTATATATATATATAAAAAAAAAAAAAATGCAAACCACACGTGTTGAATCTCTTCTTATTGTACTGTTTCCTCAATAATTCTCCAAAGCAATCCACTCATTTATTCTATACGATTCCTATTCTGTTGAAATTGGAAAGTGAAATCAGGAGGAAATGAAACCAAAAAGTAAATTGGGACATGAGAGCATCTTTTTGGCATATTCTTAGACACCCTCCACAACATTCCCTGTAGAGTTCACATTCTTGGATTTCAAAAGTTATTTATTTCTTTTTTTGTATTTAATTTATAATAGTAGTTTTTGAAATTTAGTCAAATTTATAAAATAGAATTGATTTGTTTCTGATAAGATTTTTTAGAACCTTTTCATTTAATATAATTTTCAAAACTTAAATTATATTAAATTAGATAAAGGCATGCTTAGTATTCTTTTTTTCTAGTTCAAGGTATGCTTAGTATTAAAAAGTCATTACCATTCCAATTTTTAAAAATAATTACACAATGCTCTTTTCATATATATCAAAATAACCAATATATTTATAAATATAGGAAAAGATAAACGTTTTCATTTTTTCATTTTAATATATTTAAAAATATTTTTTGTATTTTTTTCATTTAAAATAGTTTTTTTTTTTGAAATTTTTTAAAAATAAAAAATAAGAAAAACTATTTATACAAAATAATAAAATTTAATCTTCTTTGACAGAAACTTATATAAATATCAATGATAAAAAAAGTTATCAGTAATAGAAATTAATCATTGATACTATGTTATAATAGACGCAGATAAAAATCTATCAATATATATAGTATTTATTAATTTTTTTTTTCAACCATTTCTGTAAATAATTTATCATTGTATAAATTAGAAAAATATTAAAAAACAGTTAGTTTTCTCCTTCACATATTTCTTCTGTCTTCTGCTTGATCGAATCACCTGTATCTGATCCTCTCTCCCCCTAACTTTCTTGGGAAGACAAAAAGAAGCTATAATGGCGGAAAATGGTATGAACCCATTTTCCCAATTTTGCTCTAATTACTCCTCCATCTAATTGTTACTTACTCGTTGATTCATTAATGCTCTCCAATTTTCCATTTGAGATGATGGGTTGAATTAATTTGTTCATTAATTTTCTGCAAATGTTGTTTGATTGATTTTGTTTTTAGTCTCTCTCGAGGAGCTCCTTGCAACTGCAGTAGATGCCGCGAAGAAAGCTGGAGAGGTTTTCTTCTTTTTTTGGTTTTATTTCATTTGCTTCATTCAATATCCTGATGATTCCTTCAATTCCATTTGATTTTGTGGTGATCCTCAGATAATTCGGAAAGGATTCTATCAGACAAAGCACATAGAGCACAAAGGCCAGGTAATCAATCCACTGCCTTCACTCTTGTTTTTTTTTTTTGGGTCAAAATTTCTTAATGTACTGAAGAAAATGCTTTGTTGTGAATCTTTGTAATTTTATTTTCTTGACTGGATTGTAGAACTGTATGCAAATTCTTGTTTCTGAAGGTTTTCACTCTGATTCAAGCTGTGGAGAAAGTGATTGGTTATTAAATTTTGACAATGGTTGAAGTTATGAGGAAATTATTTGTTCTTGAGCTCTCTCATTTATTGAAATGTTATTCGAAATCAAAATTTCTTTGGAATGCTGTGAGATATCTGAATGGTATTATGATGAACAGGGGAAATGGGTAGAAATCGAGCTGAATTTGAGTACTGATTACATTCTTAACTATACTATTAAGATGACTTTAGTATTCACAATGTGAAGTAGCATGCTTCTTTTGAAACGTTTGGGAGTGATTTCTGCCCCATGACTACATTTCTAACTTTTTCTTAATATTGACATGGATTGTAGGTTGATTTGGTCACAGAAACTGACAAGGCTTGTGAAGATTTGATATTTAATTATCTCAAGGAGCATTATCCCTCACATAAGGTCTCCTTCTTTAACTCATTTCAAGTTACCCATTATTTTATGAAGAAAATCTAGACCTTTCCTCCAACTTCTGAATTAATACTAACTGGCTATCTCAGTTCATTGGGGAAGAAACAACTGCTGCTCATGGTCATACTGAGTTAACTGATGAACCAACGTGGATTGTTGATCCTCTTGATGGAACAACTAACTTTGTTCATGGGTACCCATCCATGCCTGTAATTTAGGTTGCTTTCCTTTATGTATCTGTAACTTTAGCTAACATTAATTTCATAACATGACAATTTTAGGTTCCCTTTTGTGTGTGTTTCTATTGGTCTGACCATTGGAAAAGTTCCCACAGTTGGAGTTGTCTACAATCCAATTATCGATGAGGTGAAAACCACATTATTTTAATAACAGGATACTATGTTAGATACTAGTCCAGACATCTGGTTGCTACATTTGTGTGGCTAAATTCAGCTTTGCGATAATCTTATATTAGGGATACAAAGTTGCATAGTTTTTCATAACCATTTGATTAAGTGATCAGTTCTGTTCAGCATGTAAGTACTGGTGGTTTGGATATGATCAAGTTGACGTTTTTATGGTAAAATAAGTGAAATATCTTTGTCATCTTCTAGGAGCCTGTTACCATGTTTTATTTATCCATTTCTTTCTGAGCCAATTGTATTAGTTTGTTTGCATGGTCTGTAGCTTTTTACTGGAATTCGTGGAAAAGGTGCCTTTCTTAATGGTAGGCCGATAAAAGGTGAGTATGTGGTACTTCAACTTCTCTGAAACATTGGAAGTTTATATTATTCATTTATCTAAATGCTTCTATTTCTCATTTTACAGTATCCTCTCAAGATGAATTGTTGAAGTCTCTTCTTGCAACAGAGGTAGCTTGTTAAAAAGGATTAAATGAGTCAATGGTCTTTGCATACTATTTTTTGGAAAGAAAACCAACATGGGTCGTCTCTTTGACTGATCGTGAGACTGTCGTGGGCCTTGCAGCCACTTTTTTATCTTGCCATTTTGTGTTCAACATTCTGAATAGATTCTGACACCATATCCTTCTCTATATTTACATTTCTACTTAGTTTGCCCTCAACTCTCTTCTTGATATGTACATTTATATTCTATTATGGATTATCTTTGGGTCAAATGCTTGTCTTATAAGTAGCTTGAAGTTGAGAATGACAATGGATAAAACCATGTTCTAACACTGTAGATTATAGAAGGATTTTCTTAATCCTGTAAAAAGTCCTCTTTTAAGTGTCTTCTCATTGGCAATTTCTAACTCCTTGAGTTTCCCATCCCTGAAATCCTTCACCATGCCTTTCTTAATTTTGTCCACCTGAGACCGTGTAGGGAAAAACACAATTCAAATGCTGCTCTTGATTACTACGTCAAGTAACGATTTTCTTCAGTTTATATATACTAAGATAGGCAACTTTTATAAATAATGAATAGAAATATCTTTCCTGCCAATGTTAATGTTGAATATATATCATATCGAATAATTTTGTCTATGACTTGCCAATCTTAGACTTTTGACAAAATAAAAGTCGATCACAATGGATGTACAGGTAGGAACCAAACGTGACAAGTTGACTGTAGATGCTACCACAGATAGAATTAATCGTTTACTTTTGAAGGTAATTACTTAATTCTGTTCCCTACAACATTCTGTGATTTCCACATTTATGTCAATGTCTTTTTTCTTATAGGTGAGGTCAGTCCGGATGAGTGGTTCCTGTGCACTGAACCTCTGTGGGGTAGCCTGTGGAAGGATCGATATATTTTTCGAAACCGGTTTTGGAGGTCCCTGGTATGATATATAGACTATCTGTCCATTGCTCTCTAAAACATCACATTTACATCATTTCACTAATTTTTCAGGGATGTCACTGGCGGTGCCGTGATTGTCACAGAAGCTGGTGGACTCGTGTTTGATCCGTAAGTAGCAAGAACTTGATTCCAGTCTTATTTAATTATTTGAACACTACTCGACTGAGCATACAATTTTCTAACTGAAATGCAAAAAGATATTAAAAACTGTTTTTATCGATCGGTTGATGCTCGTTTAAATAGAGTTGTTTTGTGGCTAGTCTTATTAATGCTAAATGAGACAAATAAAGCTAGGAAAATTAGAAACTTGGTTTTGATGGATAATGAATTCTTATGGCAGCTCTGGCAAGGATTTTGACATAACATCTCAGAGAGTGGCAGCTTCTAACCCTCTTATAAGAGATGCATTTGTTGAGGTTTTGAAGCTGTAAGAATGCAATGACTTAATTCGTGAGATCTTGAACTTTTATATGTTGGAATTCCCCCTTTTTTTTCCTTTTAATTTTTGTTTGTTATTTCTTCTATTCAAGTGTTACCAGAATACAGTTCAAGTAGCAATAGGGTGGATGTAATATCACTGTAATCTTGATGATTATCCACATGTGAGAAGAATATACAACACAACTTTTCTAATATATGCATAATAGAAAAAGATCTTGAATGTTTGTCAGGAAAGATTTTACCTCACAAGTTTCGGAACTCACATTCTTCACTTTTCTCGCGATCTACTTAAATTTGTTATATCAATCAATTAATATATAAAATATTAAGTTAATTATATTAGTTATACAAATGTTGTATCTAATATTTCATGTCAATTATACAATTAATATACTTTCTATTTGGTACATCAAACCTGTATTTTATTTTTGTATTAGTCGACTAATATATTATATATATATTATATTAGTTGTATAAATAACATACCATGTGTTCGCACAAGATTTGAAGAGAAATTTATTTCGTGAAACTTAAACTTTGTATTTGTATTAATTTTGTGGAAAGTGAGTAAAATCTCTAATACATAGTATTTTGATGTTTTCAAAATAAATTATAATTTTTAAGCTGATTGATCTTCTTGAACGATCGGCCTTTAGGCTTGTTGATCTTCTTGGATGATCGGTCTTTGGACTTGTTGATCTTCTTGGATAATCGACTTTTGGGCTTGATGATCTTCTTATATGATCGGCCTTTGAGCTTGTTGATCTTCTTGGATGATCGGTCTTTGGGCCTGTTGATCTTCTTGGAGGATTAGTGTTCACACGAGGCTTCTGGAGAAACTTGTTTCGTGGTGTTGAACTTAAGTTGGTGTTGATGTTGATGTTAATTTGATGTGATGTGATTTGATCTCTAGTGCTTGACTCTCTGATTCTCTCTCGGTTGGGTAGATGTGTTTGACTTGAAGAAGAAAGACAACAAACGTTCTTGAATTCTCTCTAGGCTCGATTTCAGTTTTCAAAATATTTGCATCTTCAAGACTTTAGTTTCTAGGATGCTTGTATTTTCAAAGGACTTAGTTGTCAGCTTCAGGAGTCAAGGAGTCTACAATCAGAATTTTTTATAAGCTCTCTGGAATATAGAATTGCTGACCTTTGCAAACGAGGAGAGATTCTCTATTTATAGAGCTCACTCATGGGCTTGGGCCTAGCCTTGATTGGCCCATGGGCTTGACCTTTGAGCCTAATTTAACTGGACTTGAACCTGACATTTGGACTTAATTAATTGGACTTGAGCCTGGTTTTTAGGCCTAATTAACTGGGCTTAGGCATTTTTGGCGTTTTAGGTCCACATTAAGGCCATATTTGGGCATAATTGGGCCAACGCTCAAATTATAACGTCAAATTGGTCGAAATTAATTTTACTCAATCGACGTCTGCGACGAAAACACAGAATTTGTCCTCAATTTTAATTTGAGACATATGTCAACTCTTAATTGGTCACAAATTTGACGATTTCGGAATTTCGTCATTAATTTAGCAAATGACGTGGCGGTCCGTGGTTGGTCCAAAATTTCTCCTCCAACAAATGCCCCTTTTCGAGATTTATGCGCAGATGTGGGTGGATGAATCTTGAAAAAGATAAAGCCGACATTAAGATGTAAGTAATTCGATCTTGACTTCGATGCTCCCAATTTAATTAAACCGTGAGTTTAGTGACGAGTTTAACTAAAATTTGTAATAGGGGACGACCAAAATTTTAATTTCTGAAAAATCTCAACATTTATCTCATATTTGATTTTATTTGGAGAGATAAAACGTAGGAATTTTCAAATTTTCTGTTTTTTTTTCTAACAAAAAGGAAAATTCAGATTTCTTATCAAATTAATTTGACTTAGAGATGAAACCTAAAAAATTTGAATTTAAAATGAAATCCAAATTTCATCCCTAATTTAATTTGAATTTGAAATATCGACGAATCCTCCGCATTTGAGCTTAACGAAGCATCGGCGAATCCTCCGCACTTGAGCTTGAAGTCTCGACGAATCATCCACAATTGAGTTTGACGAAGCACAAATGAATCTTTACATTGAGCTCAACTTTGCGACTTTGAGCATGAAGATGGCATTGCAAAGCATCCAGACTTGAGTATGAAGATGAAGCATCGATGAAACCTTTGAACTTGAAGATAGAAGAGCATCCAAATTTGATTTCGAAGAGGAAGCGAAGTACATTCTAAGTGTGTGTGCCTTTTATTTACTGTGCTATCTCCTTACGAGGGATGAACTTCTTCAATCCATTGTGTTGCCCCCAATAGGGATGAACATCTTCAATCTGGAGTGTCATTCTTTTACGGGGACGATCAACATCAATCTTGTAGTATCATACTTAGATGGTTGTGGTACACTTTTTGATGAACTAAACTTAAATTTCGCACTCATACCTTTAAAGAAAGAGATCAAATCATGACGTAGTTCAAGTTTTTTTTAACTGGACTGAACTTGAAGTTTCTTTCAAGCTGCCTACGTATTCTTCATAATGATAGGGATCAAGTCATAATGTAGTTCAAAAAGAATGTTTTTTTTTTTATGCGTGACTAAACTTAAATTTTTCTAAGTTCCCTATGTTCACATTTTAAGCTCATGCGGGCCAGGAGCATCATGCAGTTTAGACTCTTGCGATGAGGAGCTTCTTCATTTAAACTTCAGAAGCTCTTATTTCATCATGGTTTTGATCATCCTCTTCAGCTGTAGGATTCGTCAATATGATGAGTTTTGGCTTCACTATCAAGAAACCTTCTGTACTTATATCAATAGAAAATTTCCTCTTCATGCGTGAAGGGACACCACTATAAATCTTTTCGTTGTTGTTTTCTTCATGGAATGATGTTGCCTTCAAGATTTTCATCCTTCCTTTATGTTGATCGCTTGTTATCATGAGATGATTAAAAGCAGATGCTGAAGGTTGATCTTTCTTTAATGTGGATATACTTAGCCTTTTGAAGGCTAAAGTTCGAGTAAAAGTAGTTGTTGGACATTGACCTTCTTCTCCTACCATGGCCATACTCAGTCTTTGAAAGACTGAAGATCGAGCACTTGAAGGCTTAATAAGATCGAAGATAGAAGTTTTTTGCTTCATTTCTTCTGAGTTGTTGATTTCTTCGACAGTTATATGATTGTTGTCGACTTCCACTATGCCGATAGTGTAACATGCAATAACTTTTGATATTTTCTCTGGATGATTATTGAGAAAGCTTCTTGGGAGAAATTCTGCCAAAGTTGTCGGCCATCGGAATTGAGGGAAGTCCTTGTCTTCTTTCTTAGCAGGCTTAGGCTTCTATGTCATCTTTTTGTCTTTCTTTTTATGAGTCTTGTTCCTTTTTCTATAGCTTCGATAGGAACACGACTCTTTTTGGGTGGAGTTTGGTTGTCTTCTTTTTTGACGAGTTACAACTATCCACCCTTCATTATCATCTTCAAGGAGCTCATATTTCTTTTTAGAATTTGTTGTTTAAATCTCTTACTGGAACCGAACAACTATAGGCTCGAAGACTGACATTCATGGTATATGTTCTCATTACACAATGCCAAGAACACCATAACAAAAAAAATGGTGTTGTAGAAAAGCATAATCGTATATTAATGAACATGGTTAGGAGTATGTTGATTAAATTCATCTTTACCCATATCTTTGTGGATATATGCATTAAGAACCACTCAATACTTATTAAATAGGGTTTAATAGTAAGTCAGTTCCAAAGACACCTTTTGAACTATGGACAAGAAGGAAACTCAATTTAAGGTACCTGCATGTATGAGGTTGCCAAGCATAAGTATGAATTTATAATCCACACAAAAAGAAGCTGGGTTAAAGAACAACCAGTGATTTTTCATTGGTTTGCCAAATAAATTAAAAGAGTATAGATTTAATTGTCCTAGCCACAATACGAGAATAGTTGAAATTGAAAATCCAAGGTTCATTGAAAATAGTAAAACTAGTGGGAGTTTAAAACCACGTAAAGTGGAAATTCAAGAAGTTGGGGTGAAAATTCCTTCATCTATAACTCCTTCTCAAGTTGTTATTCCTGTGGTTGTTGACTTTATTAACAATCCACAAGAAGAACAAATTAACGATTAAACACCACATAATGATATCATAATGAATGAACATATAATTAAGGAACCACGAGAAATAGAATTAAGAAGATCAACTATTTCTACTGATTATATGGTTTATTTGCGTAAATCAAAATTTAGCTCAAGTAATGATAATGATTAGATGCCATGAAAGTAGAGTTAAAATCATTGGATTACAATGAGATTTAGGACATTGTGGAATTGCTCAAAGGAAGTAGAAGAGTTGGATATAAATAGATCTTTAAGACCAAACTTGACTCAAATGGCAATATTGAATGATACAAGGTTAGTTTTGTTGCCAAAGATCATACTCATAAAGATGGTATTGACTTAGTCTCTTAAAGGATACATTAAGAATTATTATGGCTTTAAGTTGCTCATTAACTTAGAACATTATCAAATAAATGTGAAAATTACTTTTCTAAATGAGAGTTTAGATGAAGAAGTGTTCATGGATCAACCAGAAGGTTTTTTTTTATTGAAAGAAAGGAACATATAGTGTGTAAGCTAAAGAGGTCAATATACCGAATTAAATAAGCTTCTCGACAATGGTATCTTAAGTTTAATAATACCATCACATCTTTTACATTTAAAGAAAATGTCACTGATCGATGGATATATCTAAAAATCAATGGGAGTTAGTTTGTAATTTTTATTGTCTATGTTGATGACATCTTACTGACTACTAATGATTTTGGTTTATTATGTCAAACCAAAGCGAATTTCTCTCTAAGAACTTTGAAATAAAAGATATGAGAGGGGCATCCTATGCGATTGGAATTGAAATATTCCGTGATTGAGCACATGAATGGCTAGGGTTGTCTCAAAAAGTATATATTAATAAAATTTTAGAAATATTTAAAATGGATAAATGCTCTTCAAAGATAGTTCCAATTTAAAAAGGAGACAAGTATAGTCTCATGCAATGTCCAAATGATGAATTGGAACAAAATCAAACGGAAATCATTCTTTATGCTTCTATTATCAATAATTTAATGTATGCACAAATTTGTACAAGATCAGACGTCATTTTATTGTCAGTATGCTGGGTAGGTATCAAAGTAATTTAGGAATGAATCTTTAGAAAGTTATAAAGAAAGTGTTAAGGTGTTTATAAAGAATGAAATATTTTATGCTTACTTATAAAGGATCTGATCATCTTGAGGTGATTGAATATTCATATTCAAATTTCGGCAGGCTTGTGGATACATGAAAAATCCACATTTGGCTATTTGTTTCTATTATGTGGATGAGCAATTTCATGGAAGAGTGTGAAGTAATTTATCGTCGTTGCATCCACTATGAAAGTTAAATTTGTAGCATACTTTATGGCTACAGTTAATGGTTTATAGTTGTAGAACTTTATTTCAGGACTTGGAATAGTCGACGGTATTGCAAGCCGCTGAAAAATTATTGTGATAATTCTATAACAATCTTCTTTTATAGAATGTCAAGTACTTAAAAGGGGCTCAGTAAATGATTAAAATACTTTTTCATTAAAGAAGATGTTCAAAAACAAAGAGTGTCAATTGAACACATTAGCACGAAACTTATGCTTGCGGATCCACCAACTAAAGGATTTCCACCAAAGACATTTAATGAACATGTCGAACGTATGGAAATTAGTGGATACCATTGTTGATGTTATGATTATGTTATTTGACACTCTGAGCTCATTTATTTATTGTTTCTGATTTTATCTTACAATCCCGTTTCTTATGATTTGTATATACATAAATGAATTATATAAATTAAACAGGACATTGTCTTTAATAAATATACTTATTGTTGGACCATTGTTGATTATTTTTATTATAGATCGTGTTAGATGAAGAACTATTTATGCGATACATGGAAGGGAGTATGTCAATGAATGATGTATGACCGTCATGATCCTTTAGTAGTTTCTTTGACTTGACATTGATATCATGATATGAAGATAATAATTTTATCTTCTCTGCGCATTATGTTTATGAACATTTATGGTAAATAATGTCAAAAGAGCCAAGTGGGAGAATGTTAGATTTATTTTAAATTTAATATTATTATTAAAGTGGTTCATCTGCATTGTCTACTGTTTTATCTTTTAGGCCTATTATTTTATTGGACCAATTAAGTAAAAAATAATTCCTAAATTAATCAAAAGATAATTCTTTAATTTAATACCTTGATGAGAGGTGTCTATATAAAGATAACCCTAGGGATTGGTCCTCTCTCTGCCTCATTAAGTAGTTCTTTTCTCCTCATCAAGAAACCTAATTAAGTTCTAAAGTAGGGTTGGCAACAGGGTTGAGGCGAGGCGGGAAGGGGGGAGGGTTCCCTGTGCTCGTCCCCCATGGGGGAATTTACTCTCATCCCTGCCATTTAAAGATGGGAATAGGGGCAAGGATTCCCCGTTGGGGAAACAGGTCCCCATGGGGACCCATTTCTCATTTGCCCTTTTAATTCCTACGGGGATCCTCTGTTGATGGTGGGGGTAGGGCGGGGATTCCCCGTTGGAGAAATAGGTCCCCACGGGTACCCATTCCCCATTTGCCCTGTTAATCCCCGCGGGTATTCCCCTGTTAATTCTCTGCAGAGATTTCTGTGTTAATACCTAATATGCTAAATTAGGGTTGAGTTTGGGCTTGGACACTTTAGTTGGGCTAGAATGGACTAATTTAAAAATTGGACTTAATGTAAAAAGTTAGATATATAGATATATATATATAATCGAATCGAGATTAGGGTCAGAATCGGGATCGGGGCGGGACTGTTCACGGACAGGGACCCTAAAAAGGTCCCTAATTTGATCCCATCCCCGGTCAAACTGAGGATTCTCCACCCCGATCAGGATGGGGCACACGGAGGCCCTATTCTACTAACCCTATTCTGAAGGAAGGCCAAGAGAGAGAAATACAATTCCTTAGAAGACCATTATCATGGATCAAGGTATGTCATTCTAACTAATATTATCGTGAATCATCTAATTCTAAGATCTTGATATTTATTGTTTAATACAATATTAGAGTTTTATTATATAATCATGAAATCAAAACTCACTCTCTAAACAATAGTGAAGTCATACATATCTACCTAGAATCACATATAGAGAAGCCTTTCTCAACATTCTATCTGTCTTCATTCGTCTAAATACCACACCCAACTCTCCACCAAATTGAGCACCTTTGTCAACATTCTATCTAAGGTGTTAACTCTTCTATAGTAGACCTTCCAAACAAATAACGTGACCATCTCGGAAAATTTTCACCTTCTACAAGGAAAAAAACAAAATCACTGACGGGAGAAGTTGAGGATAAATAAAAACACTTTCTCCTCGGAAACAACAAAACTTCCCCAATACAAAAGGAAACCACCAAATCCCAGGCTAATGCAGAACATCAACCACGGCATGATATTCCTCATCGAAGAATAAATGATATAAAACAAGGAAACCAAAGCACATGGGGATTGAGAAGATAGAGCAATTGCAAATATAACAATTAGGTCTAAAATAATAGTAGATATATACAACGTAAAGAACTTGCAAATATAACATAATTTACATCTATCTCATAAAAAATGTCTAAAATGTTACGTCAAGTTTATCAGTAGTAGACTTCTATCTCTGATAAACTCAGAATTGTGATAGTTTTCTATCACCAATAATAAATTCTATCAATGATAAAGTCTATTGCAATTATTCCATAATGGGTATAATGTTTTTTTTTTTTTTTTTGGGTATACGAATAAAAGTGTGAAGAAAAGAATGATGAAGAAATCGATAAGGATGAAAAGAAAATGATCTAAAAGATAGGACTAAAGAAGTTCATGATAAATAAGTGAAGTAGATTTTTTTTTTTTATTTCAATTTATTATTTATTAATGACTAATACATAATAGGAGTCTATCGGTGATAACCATTGATAGACTTATATTTTTATATAGAATTCTATATTTTACTATCACTAATATATTCACATCAAGGGATGAATTGATCTTCAAATGGTGACGTTATACATATTTGTATATTGATCTTTATTAAACAAGTTATTTTATTTTATACTTTAGTTTTCACTTTGAGCATCCTTCAGTGGTCGGACGGGCCTTCAAATTTTGGAAACGGGCTTAGCCGGTCAAAGTTGAAATCCTAGTCCGGGCATTTCTTTTTGGGTTTTTCTTTACATTTTAATTTTAATTGTTTCGATTTCCAACATATATTTTCGTATATAATTTTGATTTTTAGCACACTTGAAACAAGTTAAGAAAATTAAACTCCATTTTAATTTTTCCTCACAACGGATATTAAAAAAAAAAAGAAAAAAAAAAGAAAAAAGATCTTTATTAAATTATTTTACAAAAATTGATTAAATTATTTTTTGTGTAAATATGTAGGTGAATAATTTTATAGAAATTTATAATAATTTTGTAATTAGTATTGCTTAATTTAGATATCATATATCTATATTTAAAATTGCATTTATATGGATGTTAAATTACAAGTTTAATCCTTAAACATTGAAAATTGTGATTAATAAATCCATAAACTCTCAATTATGACTCTACTACGTCTCTTAAAAATAATGTCTAGATCTATAAACTTTTAATTTTATATCTAATAGAATATAGAAATATTAAAATTAATTATTTAATGAGAAAAAAATTGCTTTGTGTCTAATTCTCAAATTTGTAGTTAATAGACATATTCTTTAAAAAAAAAAAAAAAAAAAACAAACAATTGTGTTTATTAAGCACAAATTTAAATTTAATGTCTAATAAAAAATTTGTTTTTTCTTCATATTTTGAATATGTAAGTTACATAAATTGATACTTTAGGGATCAATATGACACAAATAAATAATTCATGGACTTATTAGTCAACTCTTTAAATTTAAGGACTATATATAGACCCAAATCTAAAAATTTGTAGACTAAAATTCTAAGGTTACATACATTTGTTCTCATAACATGGAGTTCTGGATCCATCACGAGCTATCAAGGAGAAGAATCAAAACCAAAATCAAGAAAATTAAAGAGAGAAGCACTATCACATAATCCCATGTTAGGTTATCATTGAGAAATGTAAAATCAATTCTAAAATAGACAATCTTTAAAAAAAACATGAGAATATAAAAGAATTTGTTAGGTTATCATTCGTCTTTGGCTGGCTCTTGACATACATTCCAGATCTATCTTCCACTCGCGCTCTCGAGACCTGACTAGACATGATCAGCATCATTCTTGCTTATGTCTAAGAAAATCCCTATTGCTCTAGCTGGATCGGGAGAACTAATTCTTCTCGAATTGACACAACACATTTGTTTCGGGTACAGAGGCGATGAGGGGTGCTAACCCGGCCACCCAACCCAAGGTTTAAAGAAAAACAAACACGAAGCTTTGTTCCTCAACAAAGTGTTCACTTCTTTTTTGCTAGGTTTCACTCGATTTGTTGTGGATTGGATGATGGAAAAACCAACAAGCCGCTTTATCGAGTTTACGAGGTAAAGAGTGCAGTGAACTATAATTGTGAAAAGGTTGGAAGATCTACTAATAACTATCTAGGGGTAAACGAAACATTCGGATAAAAAACCTTGTTATATAATATGAACACAATAAAAAAAAGTGATAACAAAATAATTAAAAAAAAATATAATTAGTAGGAACCAAATAGTGAAATCAAAGTTCTAGAATAAGGGGACATTGATTTGAAGTTGTGATTTGCAACCAAAATTATAATAGGAATAAAAATCATAAAAAATTAGAAGATTGGAGAAAATGAGTATATTTACTATTCATTTAAAATATTATTATATACCTAATTATAATAGGAATAAAAATCATAAAAAATTAGAAGATTGGAGAAAATGAGTATATTTACTATTCATTTAAAATATTATTATATACCTAATTATAAGTCGTAAAAGTGCTATCTAAAATGAATAGTAGAAGCCCCACAAGGATGGGGGCCCATTAGTTTCTCCATGCACAAAGCATCAAAATTTTGTTCTCACAATGATTACTGAAAAAGAAAAAGCTCTGTGAAACTGTCCATATATGACTCTTCTAATAAAGGATATATTCATTATTTTGGAGCTCAAAATTAAAACACAGCAACGTCAACATTGTACTTTGTAAATTCATGTGAACTTTGCAGTCAACTCTATAGTTTTTTTTAATTAATGTGTACAGCATGAACCTTTGTAAGAGAAATGTAAAAGGAGAGAGACCCCATTTCATTTCAAGGGAAATTTTCTGAGATAAAAAAAATACAAAACAGAATTGGTAACATCCAATTACTCCTAAAAACCAATGCATACAATCTCTTATCAAATTGTAGATTATATGATTCAACTCATATGAAATTTTCTTTCCCTATATTTGTTACTTTTTACCGGAACTAATATAAGGATAGAATCGATCAATGTGATCTTAATTCAGTAGTAATTGACATGACCCACCATCCTAAAGGTTGGAAGTTCAATCTCCCACTACTACAAATATTGTTAATATTATATATATATATATATAATATATATATATATATATATATATAATATATATATCTAGGGATATGATCCTTGATTGTAAGGGGTAGCACTTTTAAGACTAATAATTAAGTGTATAACAATATTTTTAAAGAACTCACTGATAGATTCTATCATTGATAGAATTCTATCACTGATAGTCTCTATCATCGATGAACTCCGAGAGCTCGACCTAAAAAATTTTGCTATATCTGCAAATTATTGTTATATTTGCATCTGCCCTATAAGGATATTAGACATCATGAAGTTTCATCTCAAAATCAAGTGATAAAGAGAGGAGTAGCCCATATATTATTGTGAGGTCTCTTGATTTTTTAATGTGGGGTCCTTATTTCTCAATATGTCTCCTCAAGATGAAGCATCTTTGGATTCATCATTCTCATAACCGCCTCTTTAGGTTCACTATTCTTGAATTAGATTCCAATTGTATGTTCGGTTTGAATGCCTATTTGAACTTGTTGGAGATTTCTTTAGTTGACTTATATTTTTCTAAGGTAATGGTTTCTGCAGATATCTCAAATAAAATCTTAACATCTAACTGTGACATCAGAGTATCTTCCTACAGAATATTTTCCTTATCTGGAAATATGTGGGTGTAATATTTTATCCAATATCTTTCTTTATTGAGACGTAACTTATCTTTTCCAAATGAGGATTTGTTTCTTTTTTTGGATTTGATTATTTAAAGAGAATTATATCGATCATTTAGGCTCGTCACTTTTATTAATCGAGCAAGTCATTTTCTGTTTTGTGGCTGAATTGTTCATCTTGTTGTTCTTGTTCTTTGCTCACTACATTTCGTTGTGCAAGTTTTTCATCTGTTCTATGTAACGTCATGGTGAATCGTTTAAGAACGTAAAGATTATTCTGTCTTAGGGGGAACCTAAGGCACAGTTGAAAAGAAGGATTTTTTTTGTCTTAGGGCAGCCTAAGACTCAGCTTCGGAGAATTAGTTATCCATCTTAGGAGGATCCTAAGATTCATTAGTGAAGGGAGTTCACTAACTTGAGGAGAAGATAATAACGTTAAGAGGAGTTTCACACACTGTCGGAAGCTGAAGTGTTCAACACTAATATTACCAAACTTAGGGGGAGCCTAAGTACATTTGAGAGAGAATCTTACATCTAGGGGAAGCCTAGGTAATCAATGAATTGAGTTCTACGTGAGTCGCTGTAGTAGTCGTGTATTACAGTTAAGTATTACGTTGTAAATGTTGGGATTGATGTCCTAATTTTCCCGGAGTCTCGTTGTTTTATAAAGATACACATTGTTCAATGAATAAAATAAGCATTATTTAATTCTTGCATTTACTCATATCCAATAAACAAAGCTCCTTGGTTATCTTATGTAAACTTATGCATGTATATGTGATATACAAGTGAATCATGCCTTAAGAGATAACCTAAATCAATCTGTAGTATAAGGATTAAGGTGGGATGCCTGATCCTAGTGAGACTACAGATACGACCCGCTTTGTAGAGGTTTGTAAGTATTGGAAACTACTACAGATGGTAGATCCTGACCATTCATGTAGAGATGTGGAGCGGGGTGTCCTATACAAAGAATTTGTATAAGACCTGGACCATGAGATGACTAGACTCTGTATATAACGTCGTTGATACTAGAGACTTGCATCTCACCTAAATGACCATAGGTGACACGACCTCAATCCTGAGTGTTTTGTGAACTCCTGCCTTTGAGGGTGGTTCTTTGATTAGTATGGGTGAGAGTGACCAAATTGCAACTCAACATGCCTACCTTTTTGGGGACTTGTCTGATCTGGGAGTTGGGAACTCAATCCACAAGATGGAATTCACTCCTTTAGGAATAAGTAGAGAGATTGCTCCCTTAAGGGCTGATTCTGGGGCTTGAACATAGTGGCCACAACTTCTCTTTGAAAGAGAAGACTCAGTCATAGTAGGACTATGACTTATGTTCAATAGAGGGATCAGTGGTACTTAAGGAGACAGATGTAACTACAGGGGCATAACGGTTATTAGCCCAGCTGTACTTATGAACGATCTGTGAAGGGTTGTCGCACTGCTGATTGGTTAAGATGGACATATAATATATCTAAAGTGAGGAGAGTTCAGCTGTCGGTCTTTAGTAGAGTACTTGACAGTTAATAGATGGTGGTCCGTGACTAAATAGTTTAGTCAGTTATTCACGTACCGTTGGAGCTTCGGATCTACAGGTCCATGAGGTCCCCTTGGTAGCTTGGATTCTGTTGAGGATCAGTTCTTGGTGTTGATTTGAAATGTTCAAATTGACAAGAGGTATTTTGATTATATATGATATAATCGGTATGATGTATAAGATACATCTAGTGGAGGATTGATGTAAATGAGATTTATATTAAGTACCATGGAATAGAAAAAGAACTATGGTTTATATGTTTCATGAGATGAAATATTAAAATTATAGGTTATAAATATAGTATGATAAGTTGGTTATCATTTATGTTTATAATAATATTAATTATTAGATAATTAATACTTTTTCTTTTAAATAACCAAAATAGTGGGTGGTTAGTGGTTCATGGTAACCGTGAGTTTAAAAAGAAAGTAGTTTTCTATTTTGCAAAAGAAGTTTTTTCAAAAGTTTAAAAAGGATTTTGAGTTTTCTCTCGGCATATAGAAATTCACGGAAGTCGTCAAGTAAATACAGATTTACTAAACGACAGCTGGACGAGCTAAACAATCATGCAGGTGCTAGCTAAACGATCATGCAGTATTTACTAAACGATCGCATAGCTTTACTAGACGATCGCTGGTCCAAGATAAAAGATTGTGTAGAGTCTGTATGCGACAGACCAAGCTAAACGATCACATAGCTTTTGCTAGACGATCGCATAGCTTTATCTAAACGATTGGGCATCGACCTATGCGATAGGTCTCAACCATCTCCCACTTGCCCAGTCGTGTACGCAATCGTTGTTTCCTTCATTCGTCTGCCTCATATCAAGTCTGAACAGAGCCCACCTTCTGGATTCTCACACCGAGAATACCAAGGTCGCCTTATTGGTGGTGTCAGACTCAACTCGACACCTCGAGGTTTTTTGGAGGCCGTTCGTATTGCAGAGGAGTTCGTGACCGAAGAGATCGTTGAGGACGAGTACGAAGCATTCGTGCTGAGGCGATCATTGAGGACGAGCATAAAGTGTTCGTGCAGTGTTCGTTACGATGTTGCGGTTGTGTAGATCGAGTGTTCGTGGTCGCTGTTGTTCGAGCAGTCACGCAACGAAACGTGGAGACGCATCTACCTATATGCGTTGAGTTTTACTCTCTGTTCATGTGTATTATTCATGTTGTAATTCTGCATTGTAATTGTATAACCATTTGTTTGAAGTTGATTGTAAATGATTTGTTGATTCATGATTGTAATTTGGAATAGTCTTGCTTCCGCTGCTCACGGAAATCCTGATTCCAATTTCCTTCAGTAAACTACTAACTCTATAATACCAGTGGATTATCTTTCCCGGGCACATTTCCCCCCAGACGCAGGTGGATTTTACTGAACTGGGTTATCAACTTTTGTGTCTCTTTAATTGTTTACTTGTTGGTATTTTGTTGTTACATTTGTTACAAGTGCATTCCTTTTAACATCTGTGTTTGTGTGATGAGCCACTTTAGCACAATTTCAATTGATATCATAGTAGATCACCTTTATCTCGGGTTCTTCGGCCATAAATGGAATTGAAGAAGGTAGCTCCACCACTTTGCCCCTATTCTAGATGGAACAAACTACTTGTATTGGAAGGCTAGAATGATAGCTTTTTTAAAGTTTATTGATCATACAACTTCGAAAGTAATGGCAACTAGATGGACTCCTCTTCAGATTATTGTTCCTAATGTTGGGAACGCTCCTAAGCCTAAAGTCGATTTGACTGATGTTAAGAACAAAGCATCCACACAGAATTCTCATGCCCTTAATACTATCTTTAACGATGTGGACAGAAATATCTTTCTCTGATTAACACATGTCTCTCTGCCATAGAAGCTTGGGATATTTTGGTTGTTGCTCATGAGGGAACATCAAGAGTCAAGATGTCTAGACTTCAATTGTTTACCACTAATTTTGAAAGTTTGAAAATGCTTGAAGATGAAACAATTGTTGAATTTAATGTTCGCTTACTTGATATTACTAATGAATATTTTGCTTTAGATGAGAAGATCTCATAAGAGAAACTGGTTAGAAAAATTCTCAGATCTCTGTCTAAGAGATTTGATATGAAAGTAGTTGTTATAGAAGAAGTTCAAGATATTGTCAATATGAAACTTGAGGAACTCATGGGATCACTACTTACTTTTGAGATGAATTTTGATAGGAAATGTGTCAAGAGAAACCAAGACATTGCCCTCTAATCCTTTGTAAATGATCAGTTTGAAGGTAAACTTGTAGAATCAGAAGAATCTCTTGCAAACCGATATCTTTGCTATATGATTAATTTAACAAGATTCTAAAACAATTTGAAAATATCCTTTTGGTGCAGGAAATGTGAAGGTTATGGTTATTATTAGTCTGAATGTCCAAATTACCTAAACTGACAAAATAAGAATTATGTGTTAACTTTGTCTGATAAAGACTTTGAGGATACAAGTGAATTTGAAGAAGATGTTAAAGCCCTTGTTAGTAACATTTTCGAGGATATTTATCGGGGCAGAAATCAAGAAAAGTTTAATAGTAATGAAGAAGATGATGATTCTCAATGAATCGATTGAAACTTCTTATTGTACTTTATACCAATAATGCTTAGAGGATGTAAAAGTCATGGATATTCAGAAAGAAATAATTAAATCGCTTCTTTCAAACAATCATAGACTGATGACCAATGTTTTTTTAACTTAAACACGAGCTGAATCAAGCCAAGACTGAGCTAGAATCTATGTATAAATGCATAAATATGTTGAACTCAAGTACGAATTATCTTGCTTCAAGAGAAGAAAGTTAGTGATTTAAAAGGTCTTGAAAACTCTAAAACAAAGAGAAGGGTTAATGATCAGTATATTTCTAAGGGAAAACAAAAGATTACTGGTGGATGTAATTAGAGGTAAATGTCAGCACATGTGTCTTCAACATCTATTCTGACATCCTCTCCGAAGTTTGTAAAATATGCCAAGTGTGGATATGCCATCATTGTGATTAGAAAGGTCACATTAGACCTTATTGTCTTAAATTATATGGTTTTAATAACAATTTATCTTGTTACCCTCTATACAAGTCAGTAAAAGTAATGTTCGAAATCCCTTTGCCCCTATGCTAAAACATGAGTGACATGTAAAAGCAGGAGTTAGATGCAATATAGTACTTACATCTTGTAAATTGTTCACAAAAGATTATTGGTACTTTGACTATGGATCTTTTAGGCATATGACTGTGAGAAGCTTTTTGTGACAAATATCAAATTTGTGAGATCTGGCCAAGTGACATTTGGTGATGGTGCTACTAGAAAAATCATTGGAAAAGGGAAACTGCAATATCCCAGTCTCCCACCATTAGAAGATGTAATGCTGGTTGAAGGGCTCATTACTAACCTTATCAGTATAAGTCAGTTATGTGATTAGGGATTGGATGTTAACTTCATTAAAGATAAATGTCTTGTTACAGATGATGTCAGAGCTCTTTTCTTGATAGATATGCACTCATCTAATAGATGTTATCTTTGGTCTCCTAATGTTACTAATGTTGTTTGCAACATTTCTAAACAAAATAAAATTGTGTTGTGGCATAAATGTCTTAGTCATGTCAGTATTAGATATGTTAAAAACTCTTTAGCAAAGAATGCTATAGTTGGTTTACCCTCTTTTCAGGATGTTCACGAATTCATTTGTGGGGACTATCAAGCTAGAAAGTAGATTAAAACCTTTCACAAGTAGGTTCCTCAAACTACCACTGACAGAGTATTTGAGCTTCTGCACATGGATCTTAGAGCTCCAATGCAATTTGTAAGTCTTGGTGGGAAGCGCTATGTCCTTTTGTGTGTGGATGACTTCTCGAGGTACACTTGGATTCAATTTGTTAGAGAAAAGTCTGACACTTTTTCTATGTGTCAAACTTTGTGTATTCAACTTCAGAGAGAAAAAGACTTGAAGATTCTTTGCATTCGTATGTCCACGACAAAGAATTTGAAAATATGTCATTTGTTAAATTTTGTTCCTTTGAAGGAAGACATCATGAGTTTTCAGGTCCTATTACTTCCCAACTAAATGGTGTGATTGAGCATAAAAATAGGATCCACCAAGAGATGGTTTGTGTTTATTATATGTCAAAGATCTACCTCTTCAGTTCTAGGCTGAAGCTCTCAATACTGCATGTCATATTCTCAATTGAATTGCTCTTTGTCTAGGAATGACATGCACAAATTATGAAATTTGGATGGGGAGAAAGCCAAATGTTAAATACTTTCATATCTTCAACAGTATGTGTTACATTCTAGCTTATAGAGAAGTCAGACGGAAATGGGGTTTGATGAAGGCATATTTCTTGGATTTTCCACAAATAGTCGAACGTACCATGTCTATAATAAATGAACTCACTGAGTCATGGAATCCATCAATATTATGATTGATGATGTTTATGATTAATTAGTTTCCATAACTGAGGAAGAAAAAGCTATCAGCGTTCTTTCACTTGTCAATACAGATGTTCCTAACATTTCCTCTGACATGTCATCTGACATGAATACTAAAACTCTAGTATAATATATCCAGTCAGTTTCTTAGCAGGCTGAAATTAGTGACAAGCACTCATCTAGCAGAGTTCGTAAAAATCATCTCTCTAGTGACATAATTGGTGTTCTAGATGCATGAGTGACTACCAAAAAAAAAAAGGATAGGGTTGACTATCTCCAGATGATTAAAAATACTTGTCTAACATCTCCAATTGAAACTAAGAGTGTTAATGAAGCCTTAAGGACTACCTTGAGCTTGTGCAAAATGGAATTATAGCACTAATGAAAATTCCGATTTGGGTTGTTTGCTACTCGAAACACATAACCAAAGTTGTTGGTGTGTATGCCTTAATTGAGAAAATCAACCTTCCTTGTGCAAATTGTGCTAATTTGTATGTTGTGATCCCTGAAAATGTCATTGCATCTATCTTTGGATCTGCTGGTGATGTTTCTGATGTTAATTATGTTAAGTTTGATGTTATATGGAAGAATCTTGAAGGTAGTGTTGTGCTTGAATGTTTGTTATTTTTCTAGAGAGTTCTATGTTGAAAATATTGTTTTGTCTGATTTCAACCATTCCTAAAGTCATGGTTTCTGATTCTGTTGAAGTTGGCTTTAACTGTTTTGCTAATCAAACAAAATGAGGAGAATTAGTTTGATTCAGCTCGCTAGTTCTTCAGCTTCTTATCTTTTGCTAACGTGCTTTGTTGTTTGTTTTGCCTTAAAAAAATATCAGTCAAAGGGAGAGTTCGTTGGAGATTTGTTTAGTTGCTTTATATTTTTCTAAGGCAGAAATTTCTGCAGATGTCTCAAATAAAGTCTTATTGTGGCATCAGAGTATTTTTCTGTAGAATATTTTCCTTATTTGGAAATATCTAGGTGTAATATTTTGTTTGATATTTTTCTTTATTGAGGCGCGACTTATGTTTTTCAAATGGGGATTTGTTTCTTTTATTGGATTCGATTATTTAGAGAGAATTATACTGATCATTTAGGTTGTCGCTTTTGTCAACCGAGCAAGTCATTTTCTGATTTGTGGTCAAATTGTTCATCTTGGTGTTCTTGCTCTTTGCTCACTACATTTCGCTATGCAAGTTCTTCATTCGTTATGTGCAACGTCATTGTGTGAATCGTTCAAGAACGTAAAGATTATTCTATCTTAGGGGAAGCCTAAGTTACAGTTGAAGAGAAGAGATTCTCAGTCTTAGAGAGAACCTAAGACTCAGCTTTAGAGAATGAGTTCTTCATCTTATGAGGATCCTAAGATTCATTAGTGAAGGGTTTGCTGACTTAAGGGGAAGATAACAACGTTGAAAGGAGTCTCACACACTATCAGAAGTCGAAGTGTTCAACACTAATATTACCAAACTTAGGGAGAGCCTAAGTACATTTGAGAGGAAGTCTCACATCTAAGGGGAGCTTAGGTGATTAATGAGTTGAGCTCTATATGAGTTGTTATAGTAGTCGTGTATTGCAGATAAGTACTGCGTTGTAAATTACTTAACTCTTTAATATTAGTGGATTATCTTTTTCGAGCACATTGCCCCCCAAACTAGGTGGATTTCATCGAATTGGGTTATCAACTTCTACGTCTCTTTAACTGTTTACTTGTTGTTGGCACATTTGTTGTCAATGCTTTCCTTTTAACATCTGTGTTTGTGTGACGAGTCAACTCAACGCTTTTTCAAAACTTGTGGGCTCTATCATATTAAATAACATGAGGTTCTATCTCAAACCAAATTAATAATGAGAGTATCTAACTCGCATATCTTATAAACATTAGTAAGGTCTCTTGATTTTTTTCGATAATGTTGGATCATCAACACTAAATTTATATAAGCCAGTCGTTCCATTTTTCTTTGTTTAATCTTTTGTTTGTTTTTAATTCAACAATTGCGAGTGGAAGATTCAAACTTCTGACATCTTTGTCGATAGCTCATACTTTTTATATTTGTTAAATTATGCTCTTGTTAACTTATTTTTCTTGTTTTTATATTGATCTTTATGTTTTTTTCCTTTTTTGCCATGGGCCGAGGTTGGGTTTTTTGGTTTTCCAAAAGCTAATGCAAATGGAAAAAGAAAATGATGCAACTCTAAAACCTTAAACAAAGGCACAAAAAATTATTGTATAAGAAACGAAACCTAAAACACAATAGAAATGAATGATTAATGAAATGAAAGGCATGCATCAGTTTTGAATTGTTCCCTCGGATGCTATTGAAAATTTGAAACGACATTTTAGAGGAATGAATGCACACTTAGGAGCCGTCTGAGGCACTAACTAGAAGTTGGTGGACTGGTTATTATAGTTCGCTCCATGTTTAAGGCATTAGATATAATAGTGATGTGTACAACTATTTATAACCTACAATTATGTATAGTAAATATTATTTCAAAACACAACACTCTTTACTACAATATTTACTATTTTTCACTTGTTATCTCTTTTCTTCTTTGCTATTGTGTTTACTGTTTCTCACCCAAACAAAAAAATTTACATCCCAAATAAAAACTATAATAACTCAAACTAAAATAGTGTGCATCCCAAACACTACTATAACTCATTGACTATAATAACCAACTCAGTGCCCCAAATGTCCCCTTACGGTCTATATATATATATATATATTACATTATGTGGTCTAGATGATCGAACCTTTGACCTCAAGTTTGATAGTACATACTTAATACCAGTTGAGCCATTTCAAAAGAAACATTTTAGTCCTTAAAGTTTATAAAATAGTTTTAAAAGAGAAAAGTTTACCTTTAGGAAGATGATCTGCATGTGTATCTATAGATCTCCATGTGACACAGTTTTATTGTGCTGCATCCAAAGCTTCAATTTTTTTTTTCATGAAACAGAAATTTTAGCCAACTACTTTGTTTTTTTAACTTAATAACGTAAGAGATCAAATCAAACTTTCTTATGGGTCGTTTGGTTTCAGGGAAAAAAGGGTGAGAATGGGAATGGGCTTACAAAGCCCATTTTGATAGGTGGACTTTCTTTATTTATCTTGGAAAAATATTTCCCAGGCATCTTTTATCAGCATAAGTGGAAGAATTATAAACCTACCATGAAGTGTGGGTTTTGCTGAGATACTCTACCTGAATTTCTTCCCAACGATGCGACCTTTTCCTGGTGGTATCTCTTCCCTTTCTTCCTTCATCTTTCCATTTTTTTTTTTTGTGTAATTTTTCTTCCAGATCATTAATGGAGTTTTAAGGTAAGTTTCCACTTCCATATTT
Source organism: Benincasa hispida (assembly GCF_027475165.1). Lineage (NCBI taxonomy): Eukaryota > Viridiplantae > Streptophyta > Magnoliopsida > Cucurbitales > Cucurbitaceae > Benincasa > Benincasa hispida. The sequence goes on from NC_143485.1 coordinate 28,074,445, forward strand.
CGCTTATTTTACTGTTTGTGCTATTTGTTTTCATCACTGGTTTTGTTTTTCTTTCTTCTACATTTATCGAGAGCTTTAACATGTTTTTGAATAAATTGTTTGGTCTCTCTACTTTTAAGCTTTTTTGGCTCGGGGTGTGAGTGGGAACATATTTTAGGCTAAGTCAGAAAATTCCATTTGAACTCCAACCTTTGATTTTTATTTTTAATTTTAAATTTTTTGATGATCAATTATAGTGATTGAAAGAAATACATGGTCAATTTAATGTTCCTGTTACATAAAGAATCGAAGACAAGAAACGATGTTGCAGGCAGTTAAAACGTTGTCATCTTCTTTCTATTATGTTATTATAACCACCAGAGCTTCTTCATTGTCCATAAGCGCCTGTATATAAAAGGAAAACGAACGTGAGAATAATGTAAGAGAGAGAGCAAGGCATTCATTCGGTAATAACTTTGAAGAAGAAGTAATAAAAGAGACCCTATTGATCTGCACAGTGGACGTAGGCCTTTGGCCGAACCACGTAAACTCTTGTGTTCTTTCTTTCTTACTCTACGATCGTTTAGCATTTACTTAAGTATCATTTACACGATCGCGTAGTTCCTATCACATTTTATACACGATTGTTTAGCTCCGCATTGCATCGTCTATACAATCATCTAGCTCTTCAGATGTCGTCTATATGATCGTTTAGCTCTAATCAACTGTCGTCTACACGATATTCTAGTACTTTGTTCTATCATTTACATAATTTAACTATCGTCTAGTTCTTTGGAGCTTCGTCTACACTATCAAGCTGCCTTCAGGTAAACGATTGAAGAGTTTTGAAGCCTTAAGCATACAACCTCCCCTGAGTCTTAAAGTGTACTTGACCGTTAATTCTGAGTAATTTGTGATTGCAAATAAGTTGATCATAGTCATCTGAGACAACAGCTCCTTCGATGGTTGATCTCTTGCAAAATGTGGGAGTGAGTGGGTATTCAGAGGTTAAGTATTTTAGCTAATTGAAGTAAAGAAGGGAAAGCAATCTCAAAGCCAATAGGCATGTGCTCAACATTCTCATGTTGGAGTTTGGAGATGTTTTGGTTATTTTAATTTTCTTTATAAAAATGGGTTTTATAAAGAAGAAAAAAGGGAGGTTCACAAGTGGTATGGGGAGTAATTGTGAAAAAAAAAAAAAAACTAAAATTAAGAGAGAGAAATGAAAGGTTTTTAGAGAGAAACAATTTGTCTTTTTTTAATTGTTCTGGATGTTGGTTTAAACTTGGTTTAAATATGATTTTTTTTTTTTGTTCAAATTGAAGTAACTTGGATCCTATTCATTCTGCACGTCCTTTTGTTCTCTTTTGATGTATTGAATAAGTTGATTTGCTATATTGTGATTTATTTCTAAGAATTGTTTATTATAATTGAACTAACGATGAGATAAAACATTTCGTTTATCATGCAGATACGAATGACATATATTCAACTACTGAACAACAAATTCTTATTGTTTTGTTGTCCTATTTGGAGATGATAAAACAAGCAACAAAAACAGCTTTTCTATTGGTAGTAATACTATTGTATAAAGGACAAACACGTAATAGAATTGTGAGTGGAAGTTCTTTCTATAGGCATCAAATTAGACAATTAAACTTTTTTCATCTAATACATGAGAGTGATTTAGCATGTTTTAAGATGACACGAATGAATATGAGATGTTTTACTATACTGTATCATATGCTTAAAACAACTAACAAATTAATGGGCACGACACATGTAGAAGTTGAGGAGATGGTTGCAATATTTTTACATATCCTTGCACATGATGTTAAAAATAGAGTTATACGTCGACATTTTGTGCGTTCAGGAGAAGCAATTGGTAGACATTTTAATACAGTCTTGAACTATGTGATACGATTACATGAGTTATTACTTAAACATCCTGAGCCTGATCCTGCCAACTGCTTGGATGAAAAATGGAAGTGGTTTAAGATAATTTTTGTTTTATAGTTTTACTCGTGTTTAAATATTAGTATGTGGTTTAATTAATTTAGAGTATTCTTTGTATGTAGAATTGTCTAGGTGGATGGAATCTACATTAAAGTCAATGTAGGTATTCTCGATAAACCTAGGTATCGAACCAGGAAGAATGAAATTGCTACTAATGTCTTAGGAGTTTGCTCCTAAGATATGCAATTTATCTATATTTTATCTGGATGGGAAGGTTCAACTTATGACTCAAGAGTTTTATGAGATGTATCTAGAAGGAATGGATTAAAGATTCCAAAAGGTAACATGTATGATATTAGGATTGGTATGTAGTTTGGATTAGAAACACTTTCTACATACATTCTTAAGTATTCAATTGGTGTATTTAGGTTGTTACTATCTCTTTTATGCTGGTTATACAACTGGTGAAGGATTTTTGGTTCCTTAAAGAGGACAACAATATCATTTAAATGATTGGATGCAAGGATACCAACCAAGAACTCCACCTGAATTTTTTAATATGAAGCATTCCTCTGCGAGAAATGTAATAGAACGAACATTTGGACTATTAAAAGGTCGATGAGCTATTTTTCGAGGGAAATCTTATTATCCAATAAAAGTTCAATATCGTATAGCTTGTTGCCTCACCATAATCTTATAAGAAAAGAAATGCTTGTAGATCCGTTAGAAGAAGATGAAGTTTGAGGCACTCATTCAAGTACTTTTGACATGGATAGTGATTGAATAACACATGTTGAAAGTTCAAACGAATGGACATATTGGAGAGATAACTTAACAATTGAGATGTTTGAGGAGTGGAGAGGTATTAGATATTAGTACTAGAATGTTTTGTTATGATGTAAACATGCACTTTGTTATAAGCTTTTATGAAACATTATGAACTACTAGTTTCTTACTTATTTCATAATTATGATATGTGATGTATGTTTTGATTTTTATACTATATTATATGTGAAGTTTTGAGTTTTAATAGTCTAATATGTATGTTTTGATTTTTATACTATATTATATGTGAAGTTTTGAATTTTAATAGTCTAATATGTGATGTGAATCATAGATATGGATGTCAACAAACAATCTACAGCTAGTTTGAGTAGATCGAAACAAATGTGGAATAAGATAGAAGATAAGAAATGGGTAGAATGATTATTGGAGTTATCTAACATTGGCACATGGAAGACTGATAATGATACTTTCAAACCAAGATTTCTCAATCAAATACAGAAATGGATGGCTGAAAAAATTCCTAATTGTGAAGTTAAGGCTCAACCACACATAGAATATAAAGTTAAACGGTTGAAGAAATAGTACAACACAATAGCCGAAATGTAAGGCCCAAATTGTAGTGGCTTCGGATGGAATGATAAAGAAAAGTATATAGAAGTAGAAAAAGATATATTTGATGAATGAGTAAGGGTAAATGTAGATTTTTTATTGCTAGTGTAATGTTATCATGTTATTGTAAAATGTATTTAAAAAGTTGATTTGTATTTGTTTTCACAGAGTCATCCAAATGCAAAAGGATTGAGAAACAAGTCTTTTCCATTTTACGAACAGTTAGCCATTATTTTTGGAAAAGATAAAGCCAATGGACTTGGTACAGAAGGACCAGCTGATATGTTTGAAGCAGTAAAGCGAATAATGAACAACAATGATTTATGGAGAGAAATGGATAGTTTTTATGTGCCTGATCCACCAATAGTTAGAGAGGAAGAAATGGATGGACCTACCTCAATGAGTGAAGCAACAACAAATATACAATCTACTACACATACATCAGATAGGTCTAGTAAGAAAAGAGCAAGAAGTGTGGACCCATTGATGATAGCAGTGAATGGTCTTGATAATGTTATGAGCAATCATCTTTCAAGCGCTAATGATAATATTCAAGAAATTGTTGTGTTTTATCGACAGGTAGCTAAACGAGAGTCTACAAGAGAAGCACGTTGAAACTCATTAGTTAGTGAAATTAGAAAAGTAGATGGATTAAGTGTTTGACAAAGGGTGAGAGCGGGTAAAATTATCACTAAAGACCAATCTCAGATTGACTATTTCTTTAATCTTTCACATGATGAAAGATATGAATTCATAATGGAGGTTCTGCAAGAAGACGTTCATTCTTAAACTATGGGTATATCGTAGTATCTTCTATGTAATAAGAGACTTTATAGCATGTTATACATGAGCGATTATATATATATATATATATATATATGTTGGTGCCCTTACCAAATAATGTGTACTCCTTATTTTGAGCTAGCATGTTAGTGCTTGCTAAGTATCCTCATTTTGAATGAGTGTTGCACTATACTCTTGTTTGTAACTACGAATATTGACATAATATAAATACTTATTTTGTCTATGTTTAGTATTTATACTTCGATATTGATTATATTTGATTTTTGGAATAAAGTATAATCTAACTGCTTAAGGTTGTTTTTAATATTTTCATAATAAAAAATAAAACTGCACAAATTAATTATTTAAAATCAATTAAGACAATAAGTTATATGTTTTATAATTGCACAAAATTTGAAAGTGATCACACAATTTAAACAAAAATAACATTTACTTGGGTGAAATCTAATAATATTTTCATGCAACACCAAACACATATATCACTTATTCCCAAGAAAAGTTGATAACATTTCCTACATAGCCCAGTTATCTTTAATTCCTAAACATACTATTCCTAGACATTGTTTCTCATATACAACTAAACATAGTCATCCTGGATTCTCAACAATCATATTCTTAGACATATAATCCCCAGATATTCTTAATTCCTAGACGTCTAGAAAACTTCAATCCAAATGCCCCTGAAGATAAAATCAAACTTTTGACTTTCACTATTATTCCTTTTATTATTATTTAGCATCTTTAAAGAAAAAAACTTTAAACTTGATATCCCCAAATTATCTATTTTCTATAAAATTAAATTGTTCCTTCATAATTTTTTTAAATTATTCATCTAATTAAGACCACATGATTATGTCTTTTTCAATATGATTGTCAAAGGTTTAAAATTAGTAGCAATTATTCAAAATCTAATATCCTATAGTCAATCCACACCCTGATCAATTAAAATTTGAAAATTTAGAATAACAATATTATGTAACAAAAATCACAACTAAATACTCAAAATTAGTAATAACCTCACGTAACAATCAACAAAATATTTATTATGCTTAAAGATTTATATCTAATTATTGAATATGATTCACCCATTCATACATGCGCATAAATCTTGAAAAGGGACATTCATCGAATGAGAAAATTTGGAACCAAAAATAAATTGTCACGGTTTTCTCAAATTAATTGCGAAATTACAAATCATTAAATTTGGGACTAATTAAAAAGAAAATTGAAGATATAAATTGGTAAATCCTAATAATGCCATATGTTTTCATTATGACGGTTGGATCGAATAAAATAATTTGGTCCAAATTGATGTTAATATTTGGGGTAAAATCCAATTGAGTCCAAATTCTCTTAATTTGGCCCATAAGCCAATTAAGATCCAAATCTAATTTGTTGGGTTTTGAGGACTAGGTCCATGGACTAACCAAGCCTAAACCCACAAAACCCATACCAAAGAACTCTATCAATAGAGAGTTCTCCTACATTTGGGGGTTTCAAAAATTTTACACTCTAGAAAGCGGAGAGCTTAGAGAGAATTCTTTCAACAATCAGAAGACTCCTTAGCACCTGAAGCTAAACACTTCTTGAAGAATACGAGTGTTCTAAAGATACAAACATTCTTCAATGACTTCAACTTCAAGAACATCACGTGCTCCACTTCCTCTAATCAAGTGTACACATTTAACTGTGAGAGAATCAGAGGATCAAGTATTAGAGATCAAACCATATTTGCACAAATCAACACAAACTCAAGTTCAACTCCATGAAACATGCTTCTCCAGAAACCTCGTGCAAACAAATTAACATGCACAATGAAACCTCTCTACCTCTCATCTCTCTCTCATCATCTAAGTTAGCAATGACATTAAAGAAAGTTGCATCTAAAATCATTGCTGCAAACAACTCCTACATGGGACTTGTCACTCACAGTCGCTCAAAGTAGATCATGTAGGAAAGAGAAAAAAAGTTTTATCACCGTGTAGAACATCTGAAAACAGTTAACAGAATCTCCTAGATGCGGAATTGTCATTAAAGAAAATTCTTTATTTAATAACTCTAGTCCTACCTCCGGTCAGTCAAAGAAAGAACCACACCTTGATGTAATGTTTATCATGATGGCTAATATAATAGTTAAGGAAACTATGACAAAGATTGAGAAAAAAATAAATCTTCTAATGAAAGTTGTTGATGAACGAGATCATGAAATCGTTGTCTTAAGATACTAGGCTTGATTCACATGGCATCATCAAATGATACAAGTCTTGATTCTTTTATGATATTATAATCTTTTACACGTTGAATAGATCTATTTGCAAACAATTCAATGTCGACAAAATTATCAAAGATTGGCAGTGACTAGTCCCATCTTTTATGTATCATACATAAACACGCGCGTACACGCATATGTATGTAGTTCACTTTGACTTTGTTTTCCTTTTCCATTTTCTTAAGGATACTTTTTCATGTTCTTGACATTTTTCTTGGATATTTTTGTTTTATTCCCACAACCTTCCTTATTGTTTATGTTATTTTTTTCTCTCAGTTTAGGTTTATAACTTGTCGGTTTTTCGTCAAAGCTGTGATGACATAAATATTTGTTCGTAAGTATTGATCTCTGAGAGAATATAGAAGATAATGAGACCTCCATTTAATATTATTAGACATTGAATATATGAAATACAAGTAGTATATAGTAAAGTATTTGCGGCATATATTATATAATATTATGTTGATATGGAATGGTGTGTATATATTTGTATTTTAAAGTGATATAGGAAAATAATTCATGTTAAATTATCAAGATAAAGTAAACCAAGGTATATACTATACATTATGATCTCGATATTGAAGATATATTCAACCTCATTACACGTTATGTTATATTACTATTTCATATCATTATTGTTAGTAATTTTAACATCCTTTTGATGGAGCGCAAGCACACACGTCAAGTGTATTATAGTAAAACGGTTTTGAGGAACCTAGTATCGTCCTTAGGGATCAAACATTACATATTTGTTTTACTATTTTAGAATTGTGTCAATTTTATCTAAGGGGTGGAAACTAAATAATTGATTTGAATTTTTGAAAAGTAAGTTAAGTTAGAAAATAAATATTGAACTTCCAAGGATAAAAGCATCATAGGAATGATTTCATTCATTACTTCATTAAATCATGCAAATGTTCTATAAATCTTGTGATATTCAGATGTTTAAGTGTAGAATCTAAGCTTCGGTTTATTATCTTTCAACAATAAACTTTTCTCATGCAAACTTACTTGATTACTAATCTCTTGAAACCAAAATAAGAAGTATGACAATAAGCAAAATCGTAAGCAACTTTCATTATCAACCTAACTATTTTCATGAGAGAATAATAATGATTCAATACTATAAGTCTGGTTAAACATGCAATCTATCTACTTGAACTTTCAACCTTACATACATTGATGACCAACCAACACAAAATAAGCACAATAATGTTGAAACATTCAATTGCACAATTTTCATAAAATTACTATGCATTAATTAAAATCCATAACAAAATTCATCAACATCCTAGAACTAAAGAGTCTAGCCATTCATAGTTGACAAAAACATACTTGTATACAATTTGACAAGCTTAAACAATAAAGAGAAGGAAAGGAACGAAGAAAAACTGCAATCGAAGCGTTTTGTCGTAGTTTGGAATCCTTCAAGCATGCCTTGTTTTGCACTCCGGGATCTCGAATGGCCTCCAAAATAATTTTCTCACACTCTCTACTCTCTACTCTCTTTTGCAACACAACTCACTTTTAGGGCTCTGAATTTTGTGATTGGAGGTTGTTGAAAACCTTAGTATATATAAAAAAAAGTTTTCCTAAAATAACTACTTCTTTTCCAAAATAACTCTGTTGTTGTTTGATTTCTATTGCGAAAGAATGATTAATTTATTTGTTATTGTTTTCTCAAATTATCTTTATTTAAATACAAAACTCAAGCATAAACTTGATCAGAGTATCCTGGTGACGAATATAATGACTTTATGATAATTAATTAATGCTGGCATTAATAATTTTCACACTTCAAGAATTAATCAATTGTTTTGAGGCATGTTTAAATTGATAAAATGAAAGACTAACTAAAGATAGATGGAAAGAAAGACAAGAATAAGTGGAGAGAGTTATGATGAGAGTGCAATGCGTTGAACGTGGAGATGTGTGTGCGTTGGTGAATGTTGTGCAACACAAGTATAATGAGCTTGATTTAAGGATAATAATCAACCGTTAAATTAAGTAGGGTTGAGAAGGTTCATCAACATTCACGCGAGTTTATACATAAGGATCCATTCATGTCTTTGACTTAACAAAGTAAGGTAACCACTTCTTAGTGTTTAAGCCACATTAATCTTATCTCTAAGATGCATGCTTAAATTAAATAAATAAAACTTTATCTTTATTTCCAAAGCCACTACTTTCCTTCTTTAATGATTTCCACAACCGCTTACTCATTCAAGTAGTTAGCTATTTCTACTTAAACCGATTTCTTAGATGGATTTAAGCACCGAAGTTATGCTCACATTAAACAAGATGAACTTCTACTATTGCAAAACTCATTAGAATGTTGATTTTTTCTTCCCAACTTATTAAGAAATTAGCTACTCATTATGGAGAAAAGTAAACTCATTGATGGATGAGAGATGGAAAAAATCATGATTTATATTACGAATGAAGTACAAACAAGTTGTCCATGTCTTAGTACAAATTCGAAAGAGAATAAGAAAATGGATAAAAGGAGTTCAATCAAAGAAATGGAAATGTCAAGTTATCGGTCACAATCTCCCATTTCCTTTGGCTATTTTGATCAGCTACTATGCTTGTGCTGGAGAATGAAGGACGGTTCTCTCCCTTGTCTTCCTCCTTTTCTGAAACTAAAGAATTTCTCCTTTGGAACTGAAGAGGTAGAAAGCTCGAGCAAAAGTTAAGCATAGTAAGTTCAGAGGAAGAAGAAGAAGCTGAAGAAGTTCAAAGCGTGCAAGACTTTAGCTATTTACAGTTTCACTTGATAGTTCTTTAGAACTCTTTCTAATGATTGTCTGACACACTTTGCATTAGATTTTATACCCTGCTATGTTGCATTCTCCACACCATTATTTTATTGGCTTTGTTGCATCTCTTTTCAAATCAACTCCCAACTTGCATTTTGATTCAACATATTACCACCTATGTGTTTCTCTTCTTCTTATTGCATACTTCTTTTCAACACATGGTTATGCTTTCAGCGCATAGTTATGTTGGACTATCTACTTATGCGTCCACCTATTCCAGATTCAACTTTCGCGCTAAGTTCTGGTTCTTTTGTATTCCAAATCCTGCGATAGAGGTAGAATTGTAACATTTTAGGATAAATAGTTTTGCAAGAGCTAAACATAAGGATGATCTTTTTGTATGATTTTCTTTTCAAGTCAATACATATCCATTCATTTTTTTTTCTAATTATTCTAAATAAGAAGCAACAATAACTTGTATTTCTACAAGTTATCAATCATCTTCGTGTGGCCCCTCAGCAGATGGTTTCAATCGTAGCGCCATGTGGCACTTCTCCTAGTGATGTGGCACTCTCACACAGTGTTGCAACATTGCGCAGGCCTCATATCTTCATGCTTCTGGGACTGACGTCGCGACACTATTCCCTCTTTTTGTCAATCTTCAATATTTCCTATAATTTCTTATGGGATTTGGTCCCGTTTAGTTCTTTTGACTCTCAAATCTCGTTTTCTTGCTTTTTACTTGAAAAACACTAACAAACACATTAAATCTAAAAAAATGACCTCTAAATAAGAGGCAAAGAAAACACTTTTCAAGTGCTTTTCACCTTCTTAATGAAATCATGAGATTGTACACGAATCAAATATCTCATGTCCAATAATGCTTATACTTCCCAAGTGTCCAATTATAGATCATGTCTTAACTCAATGAAATACATCCCATTATACAAAACAAATGCTTATACTTCCCAAGTGTCCAATTATAGATCATGTCTTAACTCAATGAAATACATCCCATTATACAAAACAAATGCTTATACTTCCCAAGTGTCCAATTATAGATCATGTCTTAACTCAATGAAATACATCCCATTATACAAAACAAATGCTTATACTTCCCAAGTGTCCTAGATCATGTCTTAACTCAATGAAATACATCCCATTATACAAAACAAATTTTATTTAGACTTCATAATTCACATAGTTATCCTCCCACTCGTTAAAGTGCCCATCATAATAAATTTAAATAGTAGTGCCTAACTATGTAGTGAAATAACTGTAAATTATATAGATTATTGTGTACGTATATGTATATATGTACTTGAAAATATATCATATATATCCATTACGTTTGTACCGTGGCATATATGAACTAATATATTTCCATTACAACATATACCATAAATAGTAGTAGACAATCACACACATATATAATGGGAAAATGCATATAAGACAGACTGTGTTATACATTAATTATACATATAAAAGATAAACTACGGTGCATATTAACTTACATGTATATATAGATATGTTGTATATACATGCATAAAATTCAATGTTGCATATACTGAGGTATATAGTCTAGGAAAGAAGGTTCTGCCAATTACACTTGACCTTATATTTATGTTTCAAAAACTATAATTGGAATATAATCTATTAGAACTTTGAATGAAAATTGAACTTAAAATATAATGGTGGTAACCATAACATGAAATAACATGATGTATTTATTTGAGTCCGAAATTTTGTTAGTAGTTATTGTCACAGATATTTATGTCTCAATTTTCATCCAACATTTAGTTTAATGGTAGTTCTGAAACGTTTATGAATGATCAAAGATAGAATTTCAATTTGAACCAATAACAATATTTTTGAAATAAATAACCAAATGAAATGAAGGTCCATTGAGCTCTTACTAATTAGAATTAGACTAATTTATTCATAAAAAGAACCCATTATACTTGCCTACTATATAGAAACTACTGGATCCAAAATCGGAGCCAATCATCACCTTGCTTGGCCCTTCCTCTAAGGGGTTGTTGTGTAACAAGTGCATAATGTTCCTTATAGAAGTAAGCCCGGGACATAAGTTGTCGAAACTTCACTCTGTCATCGAGTAAGGATAATAAACAAAAAAGGTAACCGGGTGCTTGGGATTTAGGAACGTTTTTCTTGCTTGCCACATACGAACTAAGCAAGAACATGTGAACTAAGCCTAGGGGATGAGCAAGGACCGTCATTGTTGAGGTCACGAGAGTCAACACACATGCGGACTCTATCGTCCTTTTTTACTATTATTATTATTATTATTGTTTAGTCTAAATTATATTGGATAAATGATTAAATTGTAAATTTAGTCTCTTTGGTCTAGAAAAAGTTAGATTTTAATCTCCATGATTTGATAAAATCTCGTAAATATTTTATGTGATTTGATAAAATTATCATAAATAGTTTCTAAGATAAAGACTATGAGTGTTTTATCTAATTATAGCTACTAGATTCTAAGACGAGAAATTTGCAATATATAAATCAACCCACTAGCAATTTTGTAATCCAATGTTCAAATATCTAACACAAAATAATAATAATAATAATAAAACTTGATGAAGGTTGGCAAACAAGGGAAATGGCCTCGGGAAAGTGCCAACTGCCGATTTCTTCTCTGGTTCATCCTCATTCTTCCCCACTTTCTCTTCCACCATTCCAAGCTTGATTCCCAAATTCTCTCCCTCGCTCCGAAGCCATGTCGACTGCTTGGTCTTCTCTCTCTTCCGCAGTTTTTGCTATCTCCTCCGTCCAATTGAAGCCAAACAACACCAAGAATGTCGCCTCCTTCAGAATCCCCACTTCCTTCCCTCGGCGTTCCTTCGTTGCACACCCTTTAATTTCCAGGTAGACTTCCTCTAAATGCTTCTTTAACACCTACAGCTTTGGATTTTATCTGGTTCATTGATTGCCGCATGTTGTGTTTGTATAAATGTCTCTTACTGAGCTGAAAAGGGTTTTTCCAGGACTCAGTTTTGGGATTGATTTCGGAATTTCTAAGCCCGATTTCGTTTTGCTTTCTTTGATAAATTGTTGAAAGAATGTTTGATTCTGTCATTTTTATCATTTTTCTTTCCCCATCAATTGTGATTGGTATCTGATGTAGAAAATCATGTCGGGTGCTGGCAACAGTTCTAAAGGAAGATGAGGAAAAAGTGGTTGTGGAGGATTCATTTCCTCCCAAGGCTTCTCCTGTTCAAGACGGGGAAGGAGGCAGTAACGAAGGACCAGAAATTTCACCCTCCAATGGCTTTGATAAGTGGATCATTAAGCTTGAACAATCCGTTAATGTTTTTCTCACGGTAAACTCAGTCCAAATTGATCACTGCTCTTCATTTGTGCATAATTGGTTCTGCAGTACTTGATAGGTTGAAACCATGACTCCTCTTTATTAATCTTTCTAGGATTCAGTAATCAGAATTCTTGACGCATTTTACCACGATAGACACTACGCAAGGTTCTTTGTGTTGGAAACTATTGCAAGGGTTCCCTATTTTGGTGAGCTTTTAATTTCTTCAAGCCTACCGCTTTGATCGGAACTTCTTTTTTTATTTCTTCCTTGAAACAGAGCTAATCTGTAATTATCATAAGAATTGTGCGACTTTTAAGTTTTTTTTAGTATCTTATCCGGATTTTGTTTTTCTGATTTCAGATTCATTTAATCAAATGGATTTGGTGAAGATCCATTTGACAGATATGTTTTTGAAAATTTCTTTTGGATTTTGTGATCCTAAACACATACTCGGAAACAGTGGAAACATAAAATATAACTCTAATTTTCATTGAATCCCTTGTTTTCAAATTTATGGTTTTAGATCATGAATCAAAAGTTATCCTCTTCTCATTACCGGCAAAGTCTGTTATCTGAATACAGTTTGGCAGGCTATAAAAACAATTTTATGTCACCTAGTGAAGAACATTTTCATGCACACAAAATTGGATTCTCTAATAGATAGGCAGATTGGTGTATAATTTAAAAGAAGTGGCTCTGCTACTAGTTTATTTGAGGATGAGTACAGTAGTGCCTAGTTTGCAGTTGTTTCTAATTTCTCCCTTTTAAATTGCAGCGTTTCTGTCAGTTCTACATATGTATGAAAGTTTTGGCTGGTGGAGAAGAGCTGATTATCTGAAAGTTCATTTTGCTGAGAGTTGGAATGAGATGCATCACTTGCTGATCATGGAGGTACAGATTATCTTGTCATGATTTCATCCTGGCTAGAGTTGGAAGTAATCCCTTTTTTGTTTGCCCTAGTATGTTGGACTGTATTGGTGATAGATGAAGGCTTTGTAAGAAATGCCTTTCCTACAAGATTTTCCTTTTCAACTATCTTGCGAACGGCTTTATTTGGTGAACCCATCTAGCCATTGAATTATTGAACAAATTAACTCCTTTTCTGACTTGAGTGCAGGAACTGGGGGGCAACGATTGGTGGTTTGATCGTTTTCTTGCTCAACATATTGCTGTTGCTTATTATTTTATGACAGTATTTATGTACATGATTAGCCCAAGAATGGCATGTAAGTATTGTTGGAGCTGATAAATAAAACTGCATATACTCTCTTTATTGCATCCTTTTGTGGGTTTGTTCAGTTCACTCTTTAACTGTAAGAAGATACCATGAAACAGAGAATTGGCTTGGCTTAAACTTACAAAGGAAATAAAATCTAAATTTCAGTTTGGCATCCGTTTTGGTGTAAAACAATAAGAAATGGCTGGTTACTTTGGGACGCCTTTCTACTTGCGAGTGCTGTTGTCTTAAACTTCTATGACATCTTTCTCTGCAGATCACTTTTCTGAATGTGTTGAAAGCCATGCATTTTCAACTTATGATAAATTTTTGAAGGCCCAAGGAGGTATGTTGGATGCGATCTCGATTTTCTTATAGTTGACATTATATCTCAAATGAAAATATCATTCTGATATGTTCCATTCCTCGTGGTTATCTATAGAGGAGTTAAAAAAATTGCCTGCTCCCGAGGTTGCTGTGAAGTATTACACTGAAGGAGACTTATACTTATTTGGTTAGTTCTAGCTTTCTTACCACATGCACAGTTCTTTTGTTTAAACTGACACTAACAAATCGATTTCATTCAGATGAATTTCAAACTTCCAGAGCTCCCAAATCACGAAGACCAAAAATAGGTAAATTTTGAAATCTGGTTTAGTTACTGTAGTTCATAGTACAAATATCATGATATAATATGTTAGCCATGAAGGCATGTTTTAAACAGGAAAATGTTCTTTTTCCAAAAACAAAAAGAATAATAGTAAATAAAGGTTCGTAAAAAGAGTAGAAGCCCCAACCATGTGTATGCGGTTCTCTATTTTCTCTTTTATTTGAAGTTTAAGTTCCCTCAGTTTACTAAATGAGCCAAATTCTAGGTTGTACTACTATGTCCTTAAGTTCTAAGGAGAGAAGAGCTTAGGAGCCTTCAAATTACTAGATGATATTATAATAGGTTATAGTTGATGTTGGTGATAGATGGGTCCATTGTATCTGCGTTGTCTGTGTTTGAAATTCGCTTGACCAAATATTAACTCGAGATTATGTTGAGAGTGAATTTGAAATGATTAAAGTACTTTTGTCATGTTCAACATCACTCCATGACATACATTTAATCTTTCAAAATCAATTTTATATTTGATCTGATTTTCCTTTGTTATTCTAGAAAGCTTGTACGATGTGTTTGTGAACATCAGAGACGACGAAGCTGAGCATTGCAAGACGATGAGAGCCTGTCAATCGCACGGGAATCTCCGGTCGCCACATTCTTATTCAGAGAGCTGTCCTGAAGATGATGAGCCACTCTGCAACCTATCTGAAGCAGATTGTGAAGGCATTGTAGACTGTATAAAGAAATCCATTACTTTTTCCCATCCGGTAAAGCAAAAGTTGTGATATATATATATATACATAGAAAGAAAATGTAAGTTCACTAGGTTCACACAGCAAATATCTCTGTCACAATCATATAGGAGGAAAAAAAATCTAAGGTCGATTTGATAATCTTATAAAAGGTGACATTGCGCCTATCTTTGTAATACAGTGATTATAGCAATTATAGAGTTTCAAATTTATAATATCACGCAATGGTGCCAATGAAAAATGAATGAAAAATGAGTTATAGTTCAATATTCAGGGGTGTTTGACTTATCAACATGAGTTGAGTTAAGTTGGTATAATATACCAACTTATTATTTGGCCTACCAATACTAAATATTGGTGGAGTTGAGTTGGTATATTTTACTAATCCATCCCAACTCTCCCTTCTTCCCATGTTTTCAATGGTTCCACTTATCGACCACTGTCACACTCCGAAAACTAACCCTGGACTCCGACAACCATTTTTTATGATAACTCCGACGACCAACTTCGAGCTCCGACAATTGCCTCCGTTGACAACTTCAACGACCAACTCAGGGCTCCAACAACCATCTCCGATGATAATCTCGACGACAAAATCTGGACTCTAACAACCATTTTTTATGACAACTCTGGCAACCAACTTCAACAACCCATTCTGGCCTCAGACAACCACCTCCGGGACCCAACTCCGACAACCACCTTTGTGTTACCGACTCCGATGACCAATTGGCTCTGATAATAAACTCCGATGACCAACTTCAGCAATCACCTTCGTAGGTTTCGACAATCACCTCTGACTACAAACTCCGATGAAAATCACCTTTGATGATTACCTTTGAGTGAGTAACTCCAACGACCAACTCGAGGCTTCGACAACCACCTTCGACGACAAACTCCGACAACTAACTCTAATACCACCTTCATGTGACTAACTTTGGGCTCTGACAGTCACCTCCGACTAAAATCTCCAGTGAAAATCATATTTAATGATCAACTTCAACGACCACTTTCGCCCGACCAACTCAGAGATTCGAAAACCACCTCCGATGAGAAACTTTGACAACTAACTCCAATACACCTTCATGTGACCAACTTTAGGCTCCGACAATCATCTCTGACTACAAACTTCAGCAAAAATCAACTTCGACAATTACTTCCGACTACTATAAGACTGGTGACTGTTAAAATATGTTATAGGGTTGTTGATTATATAAAAAGTATTATTTTGTCTACATTAAATGCAATATTTGTACGTAATGAATTCACATATCAAATGAATGTTAAGAATATTTAGACAAAAAGTATGTATGTAGTTGAAAAGTATGTAACATATAATAAAAAAAAACTATAAAATGAAAATAAAATTTAGAAGATTTTTCAGCAAGAATTAGTGAAAAAAAGAGATTTGTTCTCTGATGATCTTCTAAATTTAGAGGAAATGAAAGTGAAACTGTTGGAGAAATGTGATAACATTCCATTGGTTGTTGCAATGATGGGGAAGATTTATTTAATTTAAAAAAAATACATTGACATAGTAAAAATATAAAGTAACAATAGGAAGAAGAAGAAAAAGAAGAAGATAATAATGCAATTCATGGTGAAAAATTAAAAAAAATTGCAATTCATATTTTATTAAAATAAAGATAGGTAAAGTTATTAAATAAAAAAGTTTCAAAATAAAAATAATAATCATAAAAGTATATTATTTAGAGTTAAAAAAAACTTTATTAGATACCCAGTTCAACACATACATATTAACTCATACCAAATAACTATGTCCCGAAATACAGACATAAGAACTCCACAAATATATGAACTCCAGACATTTAATCTCAACTCGGTGTCCTAAACATCCCCTTAGCTCTTAGAATTATTTTTATCAATAAGATAGTGTTTATTTTATTTTCATTATTATTTTTAAAATTTTAATTCAGTACGTGTATTCCACATCATAATTCTAACTCATCTATACATTTTTTGTCTTTGAGATTTGGAGTTGATATCTATTTGGTTCCAGAGAAAACAAACACTTTAATCTTTGAGATTTGAAAAATAATTCTAAATAGTCCCTAGACTCTTTCGATATTTAGTTGACTAACAGAAATATGATATAATCTGTTAAATTTTGTTGACTATACTTAACATTATTTATTTAATGTTTTTTCTTCCCCGGGATATCTCTCTCTTTCTCATCATTCTCTATTTTAATTGTTGCCACCATTTGTTGCTCAAACTCGAGGTCACATGATGTTCTTAATAAAAGGGTTTATGGAGATATTTCAGAAAAAGTATCTAAATCTTTCACCATTTGACATGAATTCATGGGCCGCTTTTTGGTTCGATTTTGGTGGAATTTGCTCTCTTAAACACTGAATCGGGAGGAGGGGGTTGAAATTTCTTTAAACCCCAAATTCAATGGACTCTAACATTTGGAGAACATAAATTACTGCAAAATGAGGCTAAGAAAATGTCCAGATTATGTCATCTTCATGTTTCAAAAACATGATCGGAAGTTTTCTAGTGTTCTCTTAGGCCATAAAACGTGGAATGTGCTCTAAATTTGAAAACTTTGCTGAGCAGCGATATGATTCTTCAATCTTCTAATGGAAGACACAAGCTGAAATACTCCCAGACAGGATATTGAAATTGAAGGGTATGAGAAATATGGGTTTCTCCCACGATCCATTGCAATAATCATTTGTTCCTTATATCAGTAACAGAAGGTCACCGCCTCAAGTAATGAGTGATAAATGGTGAAAGATTTTATATTCTTCTTCTGAAATATCTTCATAAACCCTTCGAGTGGAAGATTAGCGACCTTGAGTTTCAGCAACAATGGTGGCGACAATTAAAACAGAGAATGATGAGAGAGAGAGAAAACCTGGGGAAGAAGAAACATTAAATAAAGATTATTAAAGTCATGTCTCGTAACCATCTTTTATTTTTGTTTTTTAAAATCAAGTATATGAATACAATTTTTACGTTCAAATTTTTTGTTATCTACTTTTTACCAATGCATTAAAAAACAAGCAAAATTTTGAAAACTAAAAAAATAGCTTTCAAAAATTTGCTTTTTTATTAGAATTTAGCTAAGAATTTAACCATTATACTTAAAAAAATTGCAAATCATTGTAAAAAAATTGAATGAAATAGACTTGATTTCAAAAATAAAAACAAAAAACCAAATGGTTACCAAACGAGATCTAAGTTCATAAATTTTTCGAATCAGTAAATCTAGTCAACAAAATTGAACGGACTCATATGGACTAAAGTATCTATTTGAAAATTTCAGAGACTAAATAAACACAGACTCTAACTTCAGGGACTAAATAGACACGGACTCCAAACTTCAAAGACTAAAATTGTATTTTGCCCTAGATATTAAGACTAAGGTTGTAAGTGAGTAATTAGTGAAAATCAAAGTTAAAAACATAAATCTTGAAACTTACAAAACTAAAATAAAGTTAATGCTCATTGATGTAAATGTAACATTTTAAAATTCAAGTACAAAATAGAAATTCAAAGAGTCCAAACAAATATTTTCAATATTAGATGCATCTTAAACTCCATTCATTTCTATACATCTCTTTCAATCACAAAGGATTTTTTTTTTTAAAAAAAAGTATATATATTTTTATGAATGTTAAATTACAAATTTGTTTCTTATAGTTTAGACATAATAAGAATTTAGACTATATGATTTATAACTAAAATTTATCCCTATAATATGATAAAAAGTTGTAGGGACTATTTATGAGAACTTTATCTATAACAAATAATTATGAGGTTTTATCTAATCACGGAGACTAAATTTTAACTTTTAAAATTATAGGGAATAAACTCTAACTTTCTCCAAACTATAGAGAGGCTAAATTTACAATTTAACATTTTGTAAAAAAGCTTGCTACATGACAACTTTAATTAGATATTATGGTGGGATGCACTAGGGGAATTTGTACGGATGACTCCTATTTAGGAGTCCATTCGAAATTTGGCCTCATTGTAAAAAAACGTTTGAAATTTGTCCATCTATTGACGTCATCCACTATCCATTTGACCTCAAAACATGTGTGAGGGCTTGTTTCTAGGTCTAACTCCCACTCTCGCTCCTCTCTCCTACTCATCGCTCTCGCTCCCACTCCTTCGTCTTGATCCTTATAAGACACAACAATAAATTTTTTCTTCCATTTTTCTTTTCATTTGTTCAGGTTCTTCCTCTCATTTTCTCGCTCCCCACTCTTGCTCCCCGTTCTCTGCCCCATTCCTTGCTCCTGCTCCCTACTCCTCTCTCTTTCGTCTTATCCTTCATCCAACACACTTATAACTTTTTTTCTTTGGAAAAAATTGCAGAATGAAAGAATAAATAGAGAAAAAAAAAAAAAGAGGGTGACATAAACAGAAATCGTCATAGAAGGAAAAAGGGAAATTGCTTAGAGGACAGAGTAAACGATAGAAATCACTAGAAACGAAAAAGAGAATAAAAGAAGAAGAAGAAAAGCAGGAAAAAAAGAAAAAAAAGAAAAAGTGATGCAAAAAAGAGGAGGAAGGAGGAAGAAAAAAGAATGATTAAAGTGGTAAATTTATAAATAAAAGGTCAAATTTCATTTGTTTATAAAAGTGGGACCAAATTTGAAGTGGACTCCTAATTAAGGTCATCTGTACAATTTTTTTTTGATGCACCAGTGACTAATATTTTCCTTAGTAACATAATGCGAGAACCCAATCACATCCATGCACCTTACAATAATTTTTTTCTTTAAATATAAAAAAAAACGAAAATTCCGAGATGGATTTCAACTTTAAAATTTATTTTATTTTATTTGAAAACAAGTTGAGAAACATAACACTAGGATTAAAAAAACATTATTTTGAAAAATAAAATAAATAAAAAAAGAAAAAAGAAAAGAGGAAGAAATAAGGCGGGTAACGTGGGCAGTTTTGGCCCTCACAAAAATATCTGTCCACAAAGCCACGCCTTCATTTCCTTTGCCATTTTCACTAACCTCATTGATTCCCTTCTTTCTTCTTCCGTACGGTAATCGCTAACCCCTTCCATTTCCTTCTTCCTTCTTTAAACCTCTCCTTTTCTCCCTTCCTCCTCCCCTCCCCCCCTTCAATGGCAGCCACATAATTTCCCATATCTCTTCTCCTTCCTTCACCATCTTCACTTATGGGTGGGGGTTCCATCGGAGCTTTGGTTCCTACTGTCAAACCTGAGCCCTCTACTCTCGACTCTACCGCTTCCCCTACTCCTACTCCTCCTCCTCCTCCTCCTCCGCCGCCTCCTCCTCCGCCGCCGCCCTCCGACCTTATGCCTCCTCAATTCGAGCCTGGGGATGCCAATGCTGCTGCGCCTGCGTCTCAGTCGAATACCGATGACTTGGATAAGGATATGCTTTGCCCTATTTGCATGCAGATCATTAAAGATGCGTTTCTTACTACTTGTGGACATAGCTTTTGTTATATGTGTATTGTTACTCATCTTCGGAATAAGAGTGATTGTCCTTGCTGTGCTCATTTTCTCAGGAGTAACAGCATTTTCCCCAATATTTTGCTTGATAAGGTTTGCTGATCTTCATTTCTCTTTATTGGTTTTCATTTTCATTCGTCTCTTGAATTGGATCTTAATTCCTAGCTTTCAGTTTTTCAATCTTACTTGCTGTCTCTGTTTGATTTTCATCATTATTAGTTGATAATCACATGTTACTTTACGTTTTTCAAGTATATGTGGGTGACAAGGTACTTAAGATTTGACACTTAAGACTGTTGTTGCACTGGAGACCGTTGTATAGTTTGAGAGATCGATTGTTTAATGCTGTTTTTTATAATTATGAAGTCATCCGTTATAGGTGAAACTATCTTTCTTTAATTTCTTAGATTGTTGCAGGTCTTCCCCTAGATCTGTGAAGTTTCTTAGGATATGTTTGGTGTGCAATCTAGATTCTATGTGTGTTTGCTAATTCATTTGGTATATATATATATATATATATATATATATATATATATATTGAAAATTGTTTATGGATTCTGTGGTCCAAATAGTGAAGATCTAAAAATAACATTTTTTAAAATGTTTTTCAGTGTATCTAGATTTGGGTTACATTAGAAGAAAAGATAAAAACATTTAGAAGTATAGTATTTCATATTGGAAACTTATTTTATTCTTGTAAAAATAAATAGTATAACATAATATACTAAAAATGATATGATATTGTAAAACAATAATTATGCAGAATTTATAACATGAAATACATGTTCATTAATTAATAATAGTAGTTGAGATTTAATATAATAATAATTTTGTTACTTGAACTATTTTGTGGTTTATAAAGAATATTATCAAACACATTATGAACATTTTTTTTTAAAAAAATTTGGAATCCAATTTTGAAATATGCTACGAAACACATCCAGAAACATTGAAAAAATGAAATACAATTTTTTTTTTAATTGAATCTCTTGTTTCTAAATATTTTTTTTCAGATGACTAACCAAATGTAGCTTTACTGAACAAACGGTCTGTTACATATCAGCTATAAGCTATGACTTTACAATTTGTGCCATAGGCTACTAACATGGTAGGAGTTCCCAAAATCTTCATTATCCAGTAGTTCAGCTTGAAGCTAAAGTATTGTGACGTTTTATATTTAGTGACTGCAATGTTAATTTACCCAATTATGCTGATGATACCTTGATCACAACTGAATGATTATGCAATAATGCATTCATACAAAAAAGGGGGTTATATTTACACATTTGATCCTTATGGTTTGGTTAAAGTTAGAATTTAGTCCATGTGGTTTTTAACAAACAATAAAGGTTAAATTTAAGCTATATAGACTAAATTTTAACTTTTTCTAAATCATAATGATCAAATTTGTAACTTTTATTTATTTATTTATTTATTTTTTAATGAATTACCTAAAATAATTTTGATTATATTTCAATCCAAACAAAGAGTAAGGATTCATATTTGGAATGGAGGTTTTCTAATGTCTTGACTAGTTGAACTATGTTCAAGTTGGTATTCATAATTGGATATTTTAAACACCAACTTGGATCGACTTGCGAGGAAGTTGTCTTTGCTTGTTAAGCTTTTTTGTTGGAAGGCGGAGGAAGACTTATTCTCTGGTGTTGTGATTTTGTGAGTACTGTTTGGGATTTATTCTTCTAGACGTTTGGTATGATGTATGTTTGTCACAGAGATGCTAGTGCTATGATTGAGGAGTTCCTCCTCAATCTACCTTTTGGGGAGAAGGGCTGTTTTTTATGGATGGCGGGGGTGTGTGATTTTATGGGTCTTGTGGGATGAGTGGAATAGTAGGGTGTTTAGGGGTGTGGAAAGGGACCCGAGGGAGATTTGGTCCTTTACTCGCTTGCATGTCTCTTTGTGGGCTTCAATTTCAAAAATCTTTTATAACTATTCTATTGGAACTATCTCATTTAGTTGGAGTTCCTCCTTGCAGAGGGAGCTTCCCTTTTTTCTGTGGGTTTTTTTTTTTGTACGTCTGTGTATTCTTTCATTCTTTCTCAATAAAAGTTATTGTTTTCATCCAAAAAAAAAAAAAAAAAAAGAAAGAAAGAAAGGAAAAGGAAAAGGATATTTTATGGGAGCTTCATGTTTCGTTGAAATTAATTTCTTATGCCCGTGCTCTGACTTTATGTCTAGTGACTGTGTCACAATATTTTTAGAATTTTAAGTTGCATTCTTGAATTATGATATTGCTATGCATCTTCATAGTTATTTGTGTACCAATTTTTGCAGTTGTTAAAGAAAACTTCTGCTCGTCAAATAAAGAAGTCTACATCCCAATTTGGATATCTTCATCAGGCATTGCAAAAGGTTAACACAATTTCCGTTACAAATTATTTTTTCAGAATTTACTACTCATCATCATTCCTGTTTAAAAAATAAAAAATGAACCATAAAGGTGTGCATTGTTACCTTTGACATAGGGTTGAAGGATAATATAGTTTTCTTAGCTGACTGCTGCCATACTAGTAATTCTACAGTTACTATTGTGTGGATTTTAGTACAAACTTCCTAATATTAATCTCCCTTCTATTGTCCTCATCATTCAACGAGCTGAATTTTTCTTGTCACCTTTATCAGGGATGTGACATGTCAATAAAGGATCTGGAAGAACTTTTAACCCTCCTCGCTGAGAAGAAAAGAAAAATGGAGCAAGAAGAAGCAGAGACTAATATGCAAATTTTACTTGGCTTCTTGTATTGCTTGAGAAAGCAAAAGCTCGAGGAGCTCAATGAGGTCTCTTTTACTTTAATTGGCATTTTTTTGGTTTCTTGCTTGTTATAAATTGTTATATGAATTTTCATTACTTCAATGAGAAGTGTTTTTTGTTAAAAAACAACAACAAACAAAAAAGGTACATGAACAACTTTATGTGTTCTTATTAGAAAAAAGTCGTTTTCTTTATTTTTTTTCCCCTGAGACTTGGTTGGTTATCCTGTCCGTAATTTGACTGGCTGCTTTGCAGTATGTAAAAGATGGTCATCACTAGATCTAATAAAGAGGTGCGAATACCATGATGTTTAGAATTCGAGTAAATTTAACTTTATCAAGTTGAAAATGGTCTTAATTTTATTGGAAGAAATACAAACTACTTTGATTAATGTGAGATTAAGTATGTAGTCTGTAAACAACTAAATTTGTCCAGGGCATCTAAATTCCAATTTATGGAACTCTAAATTTCAATAAACTCTCAGAACAATTTTTTTATCTACTTGAAACATTGTTGAGTTTTTATTTTCCTTTGTTTCGGACAATGGTCTACCGGTTAAATAATTAGTTTTATGTTGATGCTTTAACTCATTTGTTAATACGTCCACGATTTTGCTGCATGCCTTCAGGGAAACGCCATATTTTAGTACAACCTTACGTGGAGTCTGGCTAAATTTAACTTACATCTACGAAAAGGGTATAATTTTTTTTATAGGAGTATGTAAATGGATTATGAATGTATCACGTGCATGGTAGAAGGTTGAGTGTCAGTGCATGCACCAAGCATTTTCCCATTATAAATACAGAGATTCCCTCATTGATCAATTCAATAATATCTTTTGTTGATTTGCTTCATTGTTTATTTATTTTCTCATTATAGATACAAGCTGATCTTCACTACATTAAGGAAGACATTAGCTCTGTGGAGAAACAGAGATTGGAACTATATAGGTCTAAAGAAAGGTATTCGGGAAAAATGAAAATGCTGGCCGATGACACTATATCCACAAAATCACGGTCTTCATTAATCGACAAGCATGGAAATGGAATTAATAGTGGCGCCCAACGGTCACAAGGCTGGGTGAGTTCTGGGAATTCTCCCAACCCTAGAGCAGATGCGAAGATACAATTAAGCTCCCAGGGACCACTCAGAAAAGATGCTTATTGTAGTTCAGATTTGCATTCTGTTGCACAATCTGGACTAACTGTAGCAAATAAGAGGCGGGTTCATACACAGGTAAAACTTTTATTTAAATTCCACTTTTATGGAAAAGCTATCACAATGGTCTTATTACAGTCTGGCTTCTTAGTCAAACACAAATGGGCATCTTTCTGTTAACAAAATTTCTGTGATTTGGAGATGGTCTATTTAACATCCTTAATTAGTATTTTCTGAAATAACAATCTTGTTGGTTATTGTGAATATTGTAGATATTTGCTTCTTGGTTCTAGTGGTGTATACTTTTGGCATCATGACTCTCAAGCTCTTAAGTAATTCTCTTTCTATTCCATATTTCCAACCGGTGAATGCATTGATTTTCAAGTTTTTAATTGAATGCTCTCAACATTTTTCAAAACTTGACGAACATCTAGTTTAGGGCTACATTGATTTATTTTCTCTTTCTTGCATATTGATTTTATTTTATTTTATTTTTTTTTGTGAAATTAGGAAAATTTTAGCTTGTCTGTGCTGATTAAATCCATCTTGTGATGTCATTTAGTCAGCCGATCTTAAGTTAAGAAATAGCACTGGTAACGTGAAATGGAATGCCTACATTACTCTTTGATTCAATTATTGACATTAGGATCTCCTTTTGTATAGTTTAATGAATTGCAAGATTGCTATCTGCAAAAACGACGAAATTGGAGGAAGCAACTGTATAAACAAGAAGATAGGGATATAAAGTTCAGCAGTGGAGAAAGTTATAATCCAGCTCTTGAAGATTTTCAATCTGTGCTAACTTCTTTTATGCGATATAGGTACAATTTTTATTTGCTTATTTCATTTATTTGGCATTGGTTTCTCTCGTGAGTGTTAACTGTCATAATTTACTTCTGTCTTATCACACGTTTTATGGATTAGCCGATTGAGGGTCATTGCGGAACTTCGACATGGCGATCTTTTTCATTCTGCAAATATTGTATCAAGGTGAGTGATTGGTTTTACATTATACATTCCTATGGGTTGGGAGATTCTGTTGAAGCAATTATTTTACTTGATCATTCTAATACTTGATTTAACCATAATACATTTTAATTTTGATACATCATTTTTTAAATATTTAGCCGATAGTAGAAATCTGGTTTAAATTAAAAGATAAGTTTAGTTGAATTTGAAGTTATTTTTTGCCCTAAGCTATCTGAAACTTTTTGTTCACAATGTCAAGGGTGACCACATAGTTGTCACGAATTTTGAAATAATGAGATTCTTGTGACTCACTTTTATTTTCATAAATTACTTTGAAGTTTTGAACCTTCTTCAATTACCATTTTGTCTTCCACTGAGATAAGTGCATGTCCATTTTCTTTTGGATTTGCCCTCAGTTGTAAAATTTCGGAAATGATAATCATGTCATTCTTGTTTCAGTATAGAGTTTGATCGTGATGACGAGTTCTTTGCAACTGCTGGTGTCTCACGTTGCATCAAGGTTTTTGAGTTTAGCTCGGTAAGGATTTATTGTTCATTCATTGAAAAATTGAATGGTATTAATAGCTAGGGAGACACATGTAATATAATTTGTCAATTGGATACAGAAGATGGTGATACTGTGATTTCATGTTTTAAATATTCATTTCATATTTGCTATTGGAATTGTTTTCTGCTAGCCATTTGTTTGTTTTGAAAGTTAATTTTCTTTCATTCGTTTAGCAAAGTTTTTTTTGTAAGAGTAAGAGTCAATCTACGGAAATGTTAATGTCTCTGGAGATGTTAAGGAAATCTGAACCCAAAAGTCTCGGAATGGGGAACTTTACTTTCAATACTCCAAATTCACATACAAAAGTGATAAATGAACATACATAATTTCAATGTTTTTAAAAATATGAGTCGTTTGAAAGCACACTAGTTATTTGGGGCTTAAGCGTTAGGCAACAAAACAGCTAGAGCTTTTTTGTGAGATGTGCAATGGAAAATGTAGATAAATTTTATATATACAGAAAAATATAGTATTATAATAATAAGATATGGAAGTCTTAGAAGTAGTTTTGTAGGAGATTATTGAGAGGAATTAACCCTCTAGAATTATTTATTGGTTTCATAACAAAAAATTTGATAATTAACAAACAAAAAATAGAAATTTAAGCACGGCTCAGCTGCTTTTCTTGTGAGGTGCACAATTAAAGAATATAGGTAGTTTTATACATGCTAAAATGTAGTATTATTAATAATGAGATAGTCTTAATTCTTAGAGGTTTTGTAGAATTGAGTGAAATAAACCTTTTTAAAAATATTTATTGATTTTGTCATAAAAAATATAAGAAATTATAGGTTTGAGCACTCATTCAGTGAAGATGTACAGTCCTTTTCAATGTTCCCTGATATGTTGGTTTTCAAATATAATATGATTGCTTTAGAGGACTTAGTATATAAGTTGATCAAATATTAGGTGATCGGATCATGGTATTAACTGAGGTGTTTGTTTTATATTTTTCTTGATATAAATCCTGAATCTTAGTTGTTTTTATTAGTAAGGTAATAACACGTGTTGTTTCAAAAGAGAAAAAAAGAAGTTAAGGACATGTAAGGTATCAAAGATGATACTTGAATGTGGAAAACAACTGAAAAATATTGGTTAATGCAACTTATAAGGTATATCTTTGTTTAAATTGTTGTGATTTTGCATTGATCATCCATGAGGGAAATACAGTACACAATTCTGCATGATGTTTTATGTTATGGCTCATAGCCACATGTATGCTGGTATCTTTTTTTTTTTTTTTTTTTTTTTTTTATTTATTTTTAAATTTAATTTTAATATATATGATGTAAATATAAATGATTTACCAAATATCAATAGTACTTGCTGTTTCCAGGTAGTAAATGAACCAGCAGATGTTCACTTTCCCGTTGTGGAGATGTCTACACGATCGAAACTTAGCTGCTTGAGCTGGAACAAATATACAAAAAGTCATATTGCTAGTAGTGATTATGAAGGAATAGTAACTGTCTGGGATGTAAATACTCGTCAGGTGGTGACCATTATCTATTTAAAGTTTTCTTAGTTTGTTGATTATCTCCATTATTTGGTCATATCTCTCTTTTTTAACAGGCTCTTTTCCTTTTAGAGTGTTATGGAGTATGAAGAACATGAAAAACGAGCTTGGAGTGTTGATTTTTCACGTTCTGAACCTTCCATGCTTGTATCCGGCAGTGATGACTGTAAGGTATTTGACCGAAGCAAACACCCTTTTGAGTTGGTGAAGATTATTGATCTTCAAAATTGGATTTGTGATTGATGCCCATAAGTGAAGATTGACCAGGAATTCCCTAATTTCTGCTATGCAAAATTTTCATTTTTTTCATTGGTTAAATTTGTGGCAGAGGATATTTAACTTGTCAGCTGTGGAACTTGGAAAATGCTATCCTTTGTTGAGTCGTATCTGTCAATTCACCATTATAATTTTGGATCCATTCTAAAACTGTTGCTACCACATGATTTGTAGAAATTGCCCAATACAATGGGGCATCACTCAGTCTGGGTCAAAGGGTTAATAGTTTGGTCAGTTCTGGGTGGTTTTTGTTTAAACAAGTTCTATTCCTGTTTTTAACACCAAGTTACAACACTAGGTTCTTCTCAGTATTTTTTGTCTGAAACTATTCTCAGGTGCATTGTTCTCTTTCTTTTAACAGGTCAAAATTTGGTGCACAAGGCAGGAAGCTAGTGTGTTTAACATTGACATGAAAGCAAATGTTTGCTCTGTCAAATACAACCCAGGATCTAGCTTATACGTGGCTGTATGTCTATTTTGCTCTCTTTACTCAAATATCATAAATACTGTGTGTGTGTGTGTGTGACCGAAGATTTCCTGACTATCGTGAACACCCCTTGCTTGCACAGTTTGGGAAATCCTTGTCTCCCTGACATTTAAGCATTTTCAGGTGGGTTCCGCTGATCATAATATCCACTACTACGACTTGAGAAATATCAGCCAACCTCTGCATGTTTTTAATGGCCATAAGAAAGCTGTTTCTTATGTGAAATTCTTGTCAAACAACGAACTCGCTTCTGCATCGACTGACAGCACTTTGCGATTATGGGATGTAAAGGAAAATCTGCCTGTGAGTTATCTTCTTGATATGTTATCCATTGACATCCAAAAGAAGTTAATCTTCATGAAAATTGTGCTCCTCTCTTTTTTTCACTCATTAGTCTTTCTTGCCAATTCCAATTCCCACTACAGGTTTGAAAACCAAAGCATAAAACCATGTGGAAATTTTCTACTTTAAACTTTTTCAAAAATGACACGATGTGGTTTGTGCTTGCTGGAACTAGGGATCCTGTCGTTGTTATGGCTTAGACACCTTTTCTTCTCTCTTTCTCTCTCTTCCTCTCAGATTTGTATAAATTTAGAACCTTTCTTTCTCTGTTAAGCGGATCTAGAATTGTCGTTATGATGAAAAGTTGGCAACTGGGAGAACTAACATATATATTCAAACTGGTTACATTTTAGTTGTGTGCATATAGAGTTGACGTATATCAATACTGATTTGTCTCCTTATTCTTTTCAGCTGTGTGTGTATAGAGGACATACAAACGAGAAGAATTTTGTGGGTCTAACAGTAAACAGTGAATACATAGCATGCGGCAGTGAAACTAATGAAGTTTTCATTTACCACAAGGTTATCATTTACATTCTTTCACCTCCTTGTTTGCAGCTAGATAGATTTTTGCTTGTTATAAAGATGATCAAGATATTAAAAGGGAATTTACTTGCAGGCAATATCAAAACCAATGGCTTGGCATAGGTTTAGTTCAGATTTGGAAGATAATGATGAAGATGCAGGTTCATATTTCATAAGTGCTGTTTGTTGGAAGAGTGACAGCCCAACAATTTTAACAGCAAACAGCCAAGGAACAATCAAAGTGCTGGTACTTGCACCCTGAATCACAGCATTAGAAATGACTTGAGAGACAAAGAAAGGACAAGAAAAGAATAATGAGAAGGTACCAAAATTCCATGCCCTCAATCTATGTATATGGTGATATTGATATTACTTTCATGTATATCAGCTTGTAAATTTGGTTTTCATTCAACATCTGTGGAAAGGGTGGATTGTGCAATGCTATGTGGACTCCACCTCTTTCTTTTCTCAATTTTTGGGTAGGGGTAGTGGGAATATTGGTAGAATTATGTGATTATTTGCAAGCTAAGTTTAGCATGAAATGGTTATTTGTTGGAGAGTTGAAAAAGAGTTCAATACATAGTGTTTGAATACTGCAAATGTTTGTATATTATACCATTGAACTTTGATGGGGAGAGACAAATGTAGACATTCTTAAATACTTGGAAGTTGTGTAAAGGAAATGAAATGAAATTTAAACTTGATTATTGTCATGTAAAATTTTGCCAACAACATGCAACATTCTCATTTACTCTTTCATTGAATTTCAATTACTTTGTTTTATTTGGTGAACTTTAGCTGAAACATAGGGGGAGGCAAGGCAATATAATGTCAAATTACACCTCCCTTTGTTTCTATTTTTCTCCTCTCTCTTTCCAATTCCAATATGTTGGGGACACTGCCTTTTCCAAGCCCTACAGTCCCATTTAATTTATTTTTCAATTCTTTTTTTTAGCTTTTAAGTTTATCTATATTTTTTTATTGCTTATTTCTAAATATTATTAAACTTGTTTACTTGTAATGTATTTGTTTTACTGAAATAAGACCAAAGTTTTAATTTTTGATCTTTAATTCTGGTTTGGACTTGAATACCATGAGGTATAAATTCTGCATTTTAATTTAAAATTTGAATTGCTTGAGATATTATAAACTTTTGATAATTATTTCTGGTTAAAGATATAATATGGTCTCTACTTTTATGCAATTCTCAATTACGTACTAATTCTGATAAAATTTTCAAATTCACTCGGAATGTATTAAAATCTTCAATTTTGCTCTTGATTTTTGTTAGCAAACATAAATATATCTATGTTTCTATTACTGAAAACTAGAAAACAAGAAATGGGAAACAATAAAGTTACTAAATTCTCCCTATGTGTTTGTTCTACATGTTAGATGTTTGAATCCCTTTGTCCATATTGTTGAACTAATATATCAAATCTTTTTGCTGTTTACTTTTTTGAGTTCAACAAAAATCTAAAGATGGATAATTTGAACCTTTACCTTAACCAGCTATCCTTAGGTTGATAGTAATACTTAGAATTTATGATATGTGAATGTAGATGGAAATATGGTTGGAACTAATCTATAAAAACATGATCAAATTAAAATTTGAAGTTTATATCAAATAGGCTCTTGAATTTTTAATTTTGTGTGCTTTAAAAAGTGTTTATTAATTTCAACTCTAAATTTTGAATCTAACATATCTTGTATGATTTAACTTTCAATTTTGTGGCTAAGAGTAGGAATGCTCATGTGTTGGGTAATTTCGAGTTGAGAAACTTTTTAGACACAATCCAAATTGGATTGTAAATCTTTCCAATTCAAACAAGGGCTAACCAGATAAATAGCATAATTTAAGTTTTCATTTGGACAAATAGCAAAAACTTATTAAAATTGTAAAAATAGCAAACGGAATATAAAATTAAAAAATAAAGATTAGCAATTGTCAAAACTACTCCCAGTGGAATTCTAAAGATTTGAGTGTTTCAAAATTGTTTGAAAACAACAAATACAGTCTACCTATTCTTATCACACACTACAAATTCTACCTATTCTTATCACACACTACATATTCCATTCTGACAAGGGGTCTAATCCACCATCACACCTCACATGATAATCAATGAATTTATACCAAAATTCTAACAAAACATTTCTTACCTAACAATCGTTCACCGGCAAGAAGAAAGGTGGGAGGGTTCGACAGAAAAAGACCTTCACTTCAAGAGAAGAAATACTTTCTCGATAGCTTCAAACGTTTGACCTTCGACATTGAAGCTCCTTCAAAACAGCTTCAAGCGGCAACTTCAAGGGACTATCAAATATTTTTCTGCGGTATTCTCCACGGTATTTCAACTTCTTGAGACTTTTCTAGTCCTTTTAAGCGCCTACTTTAAGCTCTTCACTGATTGCAAACTGCTTAAATTTTCTTGAATGCAATTTGCTTAGGTCTGGAATTTGCTTAAATTTTCTAATTTCGGAGAGCATTGCGATTCCCAAATTTCTTCTAATCCATGCATTGCAATCTAGTCTACCTCTTGTTTGCACATTGAAGAGATGAAAACAGTGCTGACCAAAACTCTTTATATATAATATATAAATATTCCATTATTTTTTCAAAAATGAAAGATTTAATATTGGTTTTACTGTTAAGTATTTAGATTCGAATCTTTTGGGATATAAAATAACGCCATTTTTTTAGGAGTCGAAAACAGAAACGATTAAATAAAACGATATAAAATCTCGCCCTTCGGATGTTTGTATAAAACTGATAAGTTTACTATTAATCAAATATTACAAGCTATGAAAGTCGAAGGAAGAAGCAGAGTCAACGAAAGATTAAGAGCAACTGGAATAACTGGTAGAAAAAAACAAACAAGCAAAGGGCCAATAGTTCTCAATAGTGACGACAAGGTATGTTTTTAATTTTATTTTAATGTATTTCAAAATATCAAATTTTGACCATGTAGGTAAAACAGGGGAAAACAGAGATAATGACGAGGGATCAAACAAAAAACATGCAACTCCAATAACTAACAACAAACGAAAGTGCGATGCTTCTACAATAGAGGTCAAAGTTCAAGCAAACAAACCAAGGATAAAGAGCAAGGTCAGGATTATTTGGAAAAAAAAAAGAAGCAAGGCCAACAAGAAATGTTAAGGGTTGAAAATCTTATAGATCTAAATTGCGATGCAGGATGTGAAAAAAAAATAAAATAGAACTAAATAAGAAAAGGAGAAAGGACGTAGTAGAAGAAGAAGAGCAACATGAACTACATGAGGGAAATGTATGATAATGTAGATTTTATGAAATAATCTATTAATTACAGTATATTTGTAAAGTATATACATAATATAATTACTAAATAATGAAACAGAATGAACAAGATAGTAATGAGTATGAAGAGGAAGAAGAGAAGCTTGAAGGTGTGAAAACGTGCAAGATGAAAGCAAAGACAATGAAGAACAACAATCACAAAGTCATGGGGAAACAACATGATGCATAAAATTATGATGCGATGGTGTGAGTATGCGATGATGTGTGTATTATGCGATGAACATGCAAGTTTTCCTAACAAAGCCCAAGTATAAACCTTCTTAGGTTTCCAGGTAAGTCCAGGGTCGAATACATGGACTGTTAAGTAGATATGCGACAAACTCTTTGATTCTATTGCGGTGGTAAAAAAAGAAGTGGATAGTGTTTTGATTAAATTTTCCTATGCGACGGAGTTGAACGCAGAGTTGAAGAAGGCATAGAGTTACAATAAGTATGCGATGAAGGGGTTGAGAAGGGGTTTAGCTAACACTCCCTAAGATTATGTACAAGTTATGCGATCATGTTATACACAAATATCAGTACTACATTTCTCAATGCAGAATGCCACAATTCCTATTTCTAGGACGCATTCGATGTATATGCTAAACAGTCGATAAAACTTATTCCGAAGTTTCTACTGTTGCTTATGCGATCTAATCCGATTCTCCCAAGCCTAGATTCTGTCTTTAGACTACTCTCCCAAGTATGTCCAAATGATGAATGATGCATTCATAAGACAAAGTGACCGCATACCACCATTCCTATTTCTAGGGTGCATGCGATGTGTAATAACACATAAAACTTAATCCTAAGTTTCTACTCTTGCTTATACGATTTAATTTGACTCTCCCAAGCCTAGATTCTAATCCGACTCTCTCAAGCCCAAATTCTATCTTTAGACTACTCTCTCAAGTACATCTAAAGGGTGAATGACACATACATAAGACAAGATGATCACATAAAACGTAAATATTAAGTCATGTTAGCTAAGTACTTCTCAACCCATTCAGAAATTTAGCTACTCATGCATGGTATGGAGAGATTGAACATAAATCGAAATGAAGGTTCCATTTTCTACAAATAAAGTATTGAATACAAAATAGCAAATAGTTTGAGAGATAACAAGCCTGGTAAGCAATGTCTTGCTTCCCGTGGCCTTTTACACTGCTCTTTGTCACTTCAACTCTGTTCTAGATGTGGATTCTTGCTCTCACAATGGTTGTCCCTCTCTCCTTTGTGTTACTTTCCGGCAATCTCTCAATCTATCCGGGAGCGATTTCTCTTGGCTTCTTCTCGTCTTCTTGCTCTCTTCGTCCTCTATGTATATGTATATGTATGTGCGTGAATGGACTAACTAACTCTTCTCTCTGGTGGCCTTCGGTATTTATAGATTTCAAGGTGAGACAACTTTTCTTTCAAATGATTGCAATGATGGGCAACATCAATTTTTCTACTCTGTTGCGTCGTTTAAAAGTCACCGAAAGTTCAATATACTTGCTACAGTGTGGCTTTTAACGGCTTGTCAACTAAATTCGGAATCGACCGTTATCAGCTTCACGTCCCATCACGATTTATTATGTTGTCTCTTGATGCGAGGTCTTTATGCGATCACCTTTTCAAGAAAACTTCTCACGATCGCAACTTCAAGTGCATTGTGCCTCTGGATCGCAATATCATATGCGCCATCGCATTGTACCTGCACAAAAATAGATAAGTTAACTGCTTTTATGCGATGAGTGCTTGCGATCACAATTCTTTTCAGTTTGGCACTTTCAGACATGATATTGCCTATTTTACCATTGCATTCTCTCATTTTTTTACTTATTTGAGCTGTAATAACTTGTATTTCTACCAGTTATTACACCCCCAAATTTAAAACAATGCTTGTCCTCAAGCATAAACTAAAGATTTTCTTTAAAAATTCACCCGCCTTTACCCTATTTAGACTTCTCAAGGTGCCTTATTCAAATTTCATGAACCAATGCTTTCTTAATTTCTATCTTGATCTTTTCCTAATATTTCTAATCTTTAGGGACCGCAAGTTTAACCTTAAAAAAAAACTTTACTCGTTTCCAGGGCATCGCATGATTTATTTCAAACTTTCTCAAACCAGGGGGTTCAAGTGATTTTGACTCTTGCGCGATTCAGATATTCGTTTTGTGATCTTGCGCTAATCCGAGTGTCCAACCTTCGTTTTGGCTTTCCCCTACAGGTGTCATGCGAGCATCCAACTACGAGCAAGGCGCTCTTTCTCAGTCAAAACTCATGCCCATCTCTTTATTTGGCAGCAGAGTTGCGATCACTTGGTTTATGCGATAATCACGATTCCCACCTTCGTTTTGGCTTGCTGCCACGGGTGTCATGCAGACATTCAACTACGAGCAGGATCCGATCTCAACTTCATATAAAATTTATATATCAATATATCAATATATATATATATATATCTTGGATTGAATTTCTAAAAGTAACAAGGTTGAAAATAACATTACTAGCACCCCCAAATTTAACACATAGCAATGTCCTCATTACTGAGAGACGAAATAACTCATGCGATGGACTTAGAAAATTTCGTAAACATAGTTTTGAAGGTAAACTGGTAGACCGCTAAATTTTAGAAATGTTTCATAAATCGATTGTCCTGAAATTGATCTGACTCTAGTACATGCAGTAAGAAATAAAGACATGAATTTCATCATTGAAGTCATAATTGACACGGGGAGAATGCGGCGACCAGATAAAGTAAAAGATTCAAGATTGAGTCAAACTAAAGAGGATACGATAATAGAATTTAGCAATATTAAACTGAAATGCGAGAAGTGCAAAATTGAAATAAGATGAGGCAAGGAAAGACACAACCCCTAAATTTACTTTGTCGCTCACATCTCTTTTGATCGCATCCTTTCCTGTGATGGGCTGATTCCTTGATTGCGATAGGCTGACTGAACCGATCATGTGTTTGAGATTATCGCATTGCTTCATCGCAATCGTTTACTACGATGAGTGATAAATATCAAGAGGATAAAAAGTATGAAAGAAAGAGCTGGCAATTCTAAAGAGTAGTGATCATGCAAAAAGTAAGTTAGACTCATGAAAGAAAAATATCAAAAGGATACTCAAAAAAGGATTCGTCCCTGATGAATGTGTGTCGCTTATCAACGAAGGGACTATACGTTTCTTCTTTATTCTGGATTCCTTAGGTCCACAGAGGTTTTCTCGCATTGGAAATCTCCTCCATGATACATCTTGACTCTTTGTCCATTTACCTTAAATGCTCTGGTCCCATCTTCGTTTGTCAATTCTACCGCTCCGTGCGAGAATACTTCTTTAATTATGAATGGTCTGGACTAGCGCGATTTCAATTTCCCTGGAAAGAGTCATAGCCTAGAATTAAACAGTAAGTCCTTCTGACCTGCCTGGAGATTCTTTTCACACAGTCGCTTGTCATGCCAACGTTTCGTACGTTCTTTGTAGATTTTGACATTTTCATATGTTTGTAGTCTCCATTCATCCAGTTTGAGTAACTGAAGTTTTCTCTCCTCCCCTACAGCCTTCAGATCAAAGTTAAGCTTCTTCACTGCCCACAACGCCTTATGCTTTAATTTCAGCGGTAGATGACATGTCTTCCCAAACACCAATGCATACGGGGACATGCCTATGGGCGTTTTATAGGAAGTCCTATATGCCCACAAGGCATCGTCAAGCTTCATGGCCCAGTCTTTCCGTGAGGGATTCACCACCTTTTCTAAAATCAGCTTGGTTTCTAACAGAGAAACCTCAGCTTGTCCGTTTGTCTAGGGGTGATATGTGGTGGCGATTTTATGATGGACATTGTATTTGATCAACAGTTTGTTAATGATATGATTGACAAAGTGGGTTCCTTCGTCACTTATTATGGCATGTCGGATGCCAAAACGAGTGAAGATGTTTCTCTGTAAGAATTTTGAGACTGTAGCCGCACCGTTTGCGACGCATGAAACCGCTTTAATCCACTTGGAAACATAGTCGACGGCCAATAGAATGTATTTATGACCATTTAACAGTGGAAATGGTCCCATGAAATCTATGCTCCAGACGTAGAAAAGTTCCAGTTCCAATATGATGTTCATCGGCAACACATTTTTCTCTGAAATGTTTCCAGTGCATTGGCACCTATCGCATTTCATAGAATAGTCTCGTGCATCCTTAAACAGAGTTGGCCAGTAATACCCGCTTTGCAAAACTTTTGCTGCTGTGCATTGTCCCCCGAAATGTTCGCCATAGGGTGAGTCATGACATTGAAAAAGTATGCGCTAAAAAGCAGTATCTGGAACACAGAGTCTCAAGATCTAGTCTGGTCCCCTTCTGTAAAGATTTGGCTTGTCCCAGTAGTAGAATTTACATTCATGAATGAGTCGCTTCTTTTGGTAGAATGTGTAATTTTTCGAAAATTGTTTGCAGACCAAAAAGTTAACAATATCTGCATACCAGGGTAGTTCTTCAATTTTAAGCAACTGTTCGTCTGGGAAGGATGCGTTCACCTCTGACTGAATGCGATCCACTTCAGGATTCTCTAATCTCGATAAATGGTTAGCGACCTGATTCTTCGTTCCCTTGCAGTCGATTATCTCCATATTAAATTCTTGGAGTAGGAGAACCCATCGGATTAGCCCTATCGAATTAGCCTCGGCTTCGCATCTTTTTTGGTCATTAAATATCTTATTGCCGAGTGGTCAGTGTGGACTATAACTTTGGATCCCAACAAGTAAGATCTGAATTTTTGAATCGTAAAGATTATCGCTAGAAGCTTCTTCTCTGTAGTGGTGTAGTTCGCCTGCGTGGAGTTCAA
This sequence comes from Benincasa hispida, assembly GCF_027475165.1. Lineage (NCBI taxonomy): Eukaryota > Viridiplantae > Streptophyta > Magnoliopsida > Cucurbitales > Cucurbitaceae > Benincasa > Benincasa hispida. Next base: position 28,111,750 of record NC_143485.1, read on the forward strand.
TGTTCTGCTCGCATATGTGATAGGGTGTAACATTGTCTTTTCCTTCTGTGCTAAAACTGCCTCCATCGCATAGCCGCTGGCATCGCACATCAGCTCGAATGGTTTTGTCCAATTGGGTGCGACCAAAAGAGGCGCTGTAGTCAATGCATCCTTTAGTGCTTTGTATACAGTGAGGTAGTGTGAATCAAAGTCAAAATGTCTGTCAGCTTCTAGCAACACATTCAGCGGTCGAGCTATTTTGGAGAAGTCGTTCACAAATCGTTTGTAGAACTCTGCATGTCCTAAGAAACTCCTTAAAGCCTTCACATTTGCTGGAGGTGGAAGTTTTTCTATGGCCTCAATTTTTGCTTTATCCACCTCTAACCCATCCTTTGAAACCTTGTACTCGAACACAATTCCTTCTTTGACTATGAAATGACACTTTTCCCAATTCAGCACCAGATTAGTCTCTTCGCATTTTTTTAATATTCTTTCTAAGTTTTTCAAACAGACTTCATACGTTTGCCCATAGACTGAGAAATCATCCATAAAGATTTCAACTGAGTCTTCCAGGTACTCGGAGAAGATTGCCATCATACACCTCTGAAACCTGCTCGATGCATTGCATAGTCCAAAAGGCATGCGACGAAAAGTGAATGTTTCATATGAACAGGTGAATGCGGTCTTTTCTTGATCTTCTGGTGCGATCATAATCTGGTTATAGCCCGCATACCCATCAAGAAAACAGAAATAGTCATTTCGTGCTAGTCGGTCGAGCATTTGAGAAATGAAAGGTAAAGGGAAATGATCCTTCTTTGTCGCCGCATTGAGCTTTCGGTAGTCCATACAAATCCGCCAGCCAGTGATGGTCCTCATGGGGACTAACTCGTTGTTTGCATTGGGGACTACTATCATTCCACCCTTCTTGGGAATGCATTGTATGGGGCTAACCCACATGCTATCGGCGATAGGGTATATGATGCCGGCGTCTAACCATTTAATGCTTTCTTTTTTAACAACCTCTTTCATTGCAGGGTTTAGTTTGCGTTGAGGCTCTATCGAGCCTTTCTGGTTTTTTTCGAGCCGAATTCTGTGCATGCAGTACGATGGGCTAATACCTCTGATATCTGCGAGCGTCCATCCAATGGCTTTAATATATTTCTTCAGAATACGGAGCATCGCAATTTCTTTTTCTTCCGGTAACGCAAAGGATATTATTATTGGCAAGATTTCATTCTGGCCAAGGAAAACGTACTTCAAATGATTTGGTAGAGTTTTCAGCTTCAGTGTATGTGGTTACTCTAAGGAAGGTTTCTGTGTTTTTCTCTCTTCATTCAAATTCAACCTTTCTTCATTGTTCACCGTGTCTTTTATTACATGGAAGGTTTCTAAGGATGTTGCTGCATCCTCTCTTTTTTCATCTTCTTTTTCGGACTCTAAATCTTCATCGCAAGTATGTTCATCATCAGAATCTGATAGGCCTTCATCTTCTGGGAATTTCATTGCCTTGATAATGTTAAACCTGAGCTTCTTTTCATTGATGCTCATCGTGATCTTTTCTTTGTGTACATCTATTTGAGCACGACCAGTAGACAAGAATGGTCATCCCAATATGATTGGCACATCTTTGTCCGCTTCATAATCTAGAATGATAAAGTCTGCAGGAAGCTGGAAAAGACTGATAAACTGCACAACATTGATGAAAATAACCCTGCTACAAGGATCATACTCAAACATGTAAGAACAACTGATCTTGTAAATTTGATCACTATTATAATTCATTATGTCCTAATAACTAATTGGTCATAAAATGTTAGTTAAATGTAACTAAGCAAGAGGACCAAAAGGAGGAGAGAAGATCAAGGTAACGAGAATTAAAAAGAAATTGCCAAAAGTGAATGATGCGAGTCCACCAATGACAAACATATGGATAGATGCAGCAAGAGGGATAATACGAAAATCTCAAACCACGGATGAAAATATACCCTCGGATGGCCCATCATTTGACTTGCACCTAAACCAAGCCTGATCTTGCAATGAATGAACCAAGTGATTTTGGCTTTTTATGTCATTCCTGTTTTGGATTTTGAAAGTAGGATACATTCAGATTTTGTGCTAGCTATATGGGTGAATTCTATAATCTTGTTTTGATATATGTTTTAAACATTTTAGTAGTCTTGGTTCCTGTATTGAATGAAGGGAATGATTTGAATATGTGGATATAGTTTCTGTTTTGGTACACAGTTTAACTATTTTGGATTTTGAAAATATAATAGCTTTGGATTTGGTTTGTACGAGTTTGTCTGGCCAGCCTTATACTAAATAACCTCGATAAAGTCTCAATCGTCTAAAGGGCATATACATAAATTATTTGTAGGTGAATTGAACTTTTCACATTACACATACATAAAGTTTAATAACAACAAACACACTGTAATTATAAAGCATGCAGCTCAATTTCCAACCCTCAATAACATGAATGAACAATGAATATATCAAGTGATTTGGAATTGTTATCATATTGTTTTGGTATATCAATAAATAGTTTGGATTGATTTCACAAGCACACTGTAATTCTAAAACGTTTAGCTCAATTTCCAATTATGAAAAATACAAATGACTGAATAACCAACATAAATTAGTAATATTTAATTTTCAATTCCATATACAATAATTGGTATATCATTACCATTTTTTTTTTATATAATCTGAATATTTTGAAATGATTTCACAGACATACTGTAATTCTAAAACGTTTAGCTAAATTTTCCATTATGAATAATACAAATGACTGAACAACCAACATAAATTAGTAATATTTAAATTTGAATTACATGTACAATAATTGGTATATCATTACTATTTTTGTATATAATCTGAATATTTTGAATTGATTTCACAGACATACTGTAATTCTAAAACGTTTAGCTAAATTTTCCATTATGAATAATACAAATGACTGAACAACCAACATAAATTAGTAATATTTAAATTTGAATTACATGTACAATAATTGGTATATCATTACTATTTTTGTATATAATCTGAATATTTTGAATTGATTTCACAGACATACTGTAATTCTAAAACGTTTAGCTAAATTTTCCATTATGAATAATACAAATGACTGAACAACCAACATAAATTAGTAATATTTAAATTTGAATTACATGTACAATAATTGGTATATCATTACTGTTTTTGTATATAATCTGAATATTTTGAATTGATTTCACAAACACACTGTAATTCTAAAACGTTTAGCTCAATTTCCCATTATGAATAATACAAATGACTGAATAACCAACATAAATTAGTAATATTTAATTTTCAATTCCATATACAATAATTGGTATATCATTACTATTTTTTTTTTTATATAATCTGAATATTTTGAAATGATTTCACAAACACATTGTAATTCTAAAACGTTTAGCTAAATTTTCCATTATGAATAATACAAATGACTGAACAACCAACATAAATTAGTAATATTTAAATTTGAATTACATGTACAATAATTGGTATATCATTACTATTTTTGTATATAATCTGAATATTTTGAATTGATTTCACAAACACACTGTAATTCTAAAACGTTTAGCTCAATTTCTCATTATGAATAATACAAATGACTGAACAACCAACATAAATTAGTAATATTTAAATTTGAATTACATGTACAATAATTGGTATATTATTACTGTTTTTGTATATAATCTGAATATTTTGAATTGATTTCACAAACACACTGTAATTCTAAAACGTTTAGCTCAATTTCCCATTATGAATAATACAAATGACTGAATAACCAACATAAATTAGTAATATTTAACTTTCAGTTCCATGTACAATCATTATTGCAAATAACAATTCCTTTCATAAATAACATTAAGTTTGAACATTAAAGAACTGTTTGAAGAGGGAAACAAACAACAAAGTAAAGTAAAACAATACTAAACGATATAACAATGTAGGTGCATTCAATGCTGTATGAGATCCTTGCAAGACCTACAATTATGAACCTTCTTACCACACTGACTATAACGGATTGTAGCTTTGTTTTCTAAACAAGACGTGATTCTTTTTTTCTTAGGCCTCCTAACCAGACGCTTGACGTTAGGAGGAATGATGACGGATAGAAATACAAGTTATTGGAGCCTTTTATTTAGAATTGTGAGGGCTAACAAGTAGAATATGCGGTGATAATACTAAGAATTCATGTGAAAAGTGAGCCTGCGTCGATCAACATGGGAAATCTCTGCTAACCTAATATTATGCGTTATTTTGCGTCAAAATGTCTATTTTTGTAGTTATCACAGGAATCGATCGCATGCGATGAATCCCAGACCATCGCAAAGTTGATCGCATGCGTTCATCGCATGGATGTTACGACTACAAAGTAATAACCATGATAGAAGGGTGATCGCAAGGTTGGTGGAATGCGATGGTACTTCGGAAAAAACGATCATGAACGCATACCTTGAGAGTATAAAAAAGATGATGTTGACATTTCACCTACCGCACCGAAAGTGGCAGTGATTCAGAGCGGGACCACCAATGTTGTCAGCGTTTGAGCTCTATAAATAGAGCCGTAGAGCCCAAATTCAAAGTATCCGAGTTTCTGCCTTAAGGAAGATCCTTGTGATCAGAGATGAGAGCGTGAGCAAGACATTCTTTGAGAGTTCTTCATTCCTTCAACCCATTTCGAGTGACGACCGGAGCTTTGCTGGAGATAGATCTCGAGAGAGACTACTCCACCGCCCATCCATGGTACCACCGGTGTCACAATCGCTCTTTCGGAAGCTTCCCTTAGCAATTGTGCGGCACTTGTTCCTGCTCACGAACAAGTCAGCCAACTCGAATACGGACTGCCAATGGCACACCGAGTGCCTCTCGCAACCTCCACCCCCGTTTTAGAGAAAACGGTTTTAGAAAACGGGTTTGGAGAAAAGGTTTTCGTAAGAAGTTTTTGTGAGTGTGAATAAAGAAAGAAAGATTGTAGTAGACTAGAAAGCAATAAGCAACAACAACAGCTTTATAGAGTACTACTCCGGGTATGAGGAAGTGATGGTTAGTCTTATCCCCATATAGTGCTTTCTGAACAAAAAGCCAACTGGCACCCTTGCATATGCAAAAGGGCGAGTGGTCACTTACAATGGAAATGTAAAGAAAGCAAACTAACTAAGCTAATACAATACAAGATATGAAAGTATGCTAGAAGGGGGTTGGATCGGCCATGCGGCCATGGGCAACAGGCCCTGGACAAGCATGACCATGACATTCTCCCCCACTTAATTGGTTGACGTCCCTGTCAACTGACCTTGTTCAAAATCTGCAATGGCTAGAGCTGTATTCTTCAAATCTTCGGCCCGCTCCCAACTAATTTCTTCGTCGGGGAGATCCTTCCATTTCACTAAGAACTCTATCAGTTCTCGTCTGGGTCTTCCAATACGGCACGTACGTTTATCCAGGATTTGTGCAACTTCTTTCTCAGCAGAACTCTTCATCGTGATCGGTGGGCGCCTTAGCATGTTTCGTTGTTCATCCTCAGGATCGGGATGATAGCGCTTCAGGATACTCACATGGATGACAGGATGAATCTTCATCCATGAGGGTAACTGAACCTTATATGAGGTTCTCCCGACCTTCTCAATTACCTCCACTGGACCTTCATATTTTCTTACTAGCCGTTGGTCTTTCTGGCCTCGAAAACGAAACTGTTCTGGTCGTAGCTTGATCAGGACCTTGTCCCCAGCTTGAAACTCGAGGGCCCTCTACTTCTTATCAGCCCACTTCTTCATCCTTCTTGATGCTCTTTCTAGGTAGGCGCGAGCTATCTCAGAGGTTTTGCTCCACTCTTTAGTGAAGTTATGTGCCTGAGGACTTTTACCTGCATAAGGGTGGTCTACCTAGTGTGGCATGAGTGGCTGTCTACCGCACACCACTTCGAAGGGCGTTTTTCCGGTCGTGGAACTCTGCTGGCTATTGAAGCTGAACTGAGCCACATCTAACAACTGGACCCAGTTCTTCTGCCTAGCGTCGATAAAGTGACGCAGATATTCCTCGAGCATACTGTTGAAGCGTTCCATATGGCTGTCAGTTTGGGGATGATAGCTAGAGGAGATATTCAGTGTTGACCCCAATATTTTGAACAATTTTGTCCAGAATGTCCCAGTGAATCTTCCGTCCCGATCGCTAACAATGCTCGCGGGGACGCCCCATAATTTCACGATGTGTTTGAAGAACAGCTGGGTAGTCATCACGGCTGTGCACATTTTCGGCATTGGGACGAAAGTGGCATATTTTGAGAATCGGTCGATGCTAACAAGGATCGATTCGAACTCTCCCACCTTGGGCAAATGGGTGATGAAGTCGAGAGACACGCTCTCCCATGGTCTAGAGGGCACAGGTAGGGGTTCCAGTAGACCCGCTAGTTTCGCCCTTTCGACCTTATGTTGTTGGCAAACAAGGCAAGTCTTGGTAAATTGCATAATATCGTCTTGAAGGCTTGGCCAATAGTAGCCTTGTTTCAGAAGGGCATAAGTCCTCTGCCAACTATTATGTCCTACCCACGATGTGTTGACATTCTTTCATCAGCGACCTTCGTAACTCCCCGGATTTGGGGATGTAGAGGCGATTGCCCTTGGTGTATAGTAGATCGTCTTCTACCCAGAACTGGCGTGTCTTCCCCTCTTTGGCCAACTGTAGGATGGCCTGCGCCGCTGTGTCGTTTGTCAAGTGAGTTTTGACAGTTTCTCGTACCGTTGCACTCAACGTACTTGCTTGTAGGCGGGCGAACATGCACAAGGCCGCATGTTCGCTCTTTCGGCTAAGAGCATCGGCCGCTTGGTTACTTTTCCCCGGTCTATGTTCGAATTGGAAGTCGAACTCCGCTAGACACTCCTGCCACCGTGTCTGTTTCGACGACAACTTCGGTTGGTTGAAGAAGTGACAAATGGAGTTGTTGTCGGTCTTGACCACGAACTTGGCCCCCAAGAGATACTGTCTCCAGGCCCTCAAGCAGTGAACTACTGCTAACATCTCTTTCTCGGAGGCGGCATACCTCCGTTCGGCATCATTTAGTTTCCTACTCTCATACGCGATGGGGTGTCCGTCTTGGAGGAGGAGACCGCCCAACCCGAAGTCAGAAGCATTTCTCTACATCAAATGGCTTGGTCACGTCGGAAATTCCGAGGACCGGCCCCTCAATCATCACTTTCTTCAAGCTCTCAAATGCGGCTTGACATTCAGAAGTCCAGCTCCATTGGCTATCTTTCTTCAACAGTTCGATTAATGGCCTTGTTTTTCTCGAGAATCCTTCTACGAATCGCCTATAGTAGTTGGCTAGTCCGAGGAAAGATTGTAGTTCAATCACGGATGATGGTACCCTCCAGTCTCTACTCGCGGCCACGTTGCCCTCTTCCATACCAATCCGACACACTCAATCACGTGGCCGAGGAAATTTATGCGCTCTTGGGCAAATGAGCACTTCTCTCTCTTTACATACAACTGATTTTTCCTCAGCTTTTCGAAGACTAGTTGGAGGTGATGTCGATGGTCCTCCAGCGAGGCACTATAGACCACAATGTCATCAAGATACACTACGACAAATTTGTCGAGGTATTCGTGAAACACTTGGTTCATTAAGGTACAGAAAGTCGCTGGAGCATTGGTGAGGCCAAAGGGCATCACGAGGAATTCGAAGGCTCCATATCTCATGACACAGGTTGTCTTAGGTTCGTCTCTTTCAGCAATTCGGATCTGATAATATCCAGACCGTAGGTCCAGCTTCGAGAAATACTTAGCACCGTGAAGCTGATCAAATAAGTCAGTAATGATAGGAAATGGATATTTGTTGCGGACTGTGAGCTTATTCAAGGCACGATAGTCGATGCACAACCGGAGCCTCCCATCCTTCTTCTTCTGGAACAGTACTGGGGCTCCGTAAGGGGCCTTCGTCGGTCTGATAAATCCTGCATCTAACAACTCGTCTAACTGTTTCCGGAGTTTGGTCAATTCTGGCGGGGCCATCCGATATGCATTCTTGGCAGGCGGCTTTGCCCTTGGTAACAACTCAATCTCATGGTCAATTCCCCTTCGTGGGGGTAAAAACTTGGGCAAGCTTTTCGGCATGACATCCCGATACTCTTCCAAGACAAATAGAACGTCTTGGGGGATCTCCTCTTCAGTGGACTCAACTGATTCTATTGGGATGGCCATGAACGTGGGTTCCTCGTGGGCCAGGCCTCTCTTCAATTAGAAGGCTGAGATCATTCTCACCCCATTTGGGTGCTTGATACTGGCTTATACTACGGTGGGTGTAGATCCGGTAATGACTAGACATTTGGCGAGGGGCATTGGTATGACTTTATGTTCAAGTAGGAATTCCATCCCCAATACCACGTCGAAATCACCCATCTTGACAATCACGAAGTCAACGAAGCCCTTCCAGTCTCCTAACTTCACCGAAGTTCTCTTTGCTATCCTCGTAATTGGTAGGGCTGCAGAATTCACAACTTTCATCTTCCCTGCATCTCTTTCCCAAGTCAAGTTCAGGCGGCAAGCTTCCGTTTCAGCCATGAAGTTATGGGTGGCCCCAGAGTCAACCATAGTGTTCTTGGCCGATCTTTGATTGACCCAAGCGTCCATATACATGAGTCCTTTCTCTAGTGGCTCCGTCGCCTTTCCCATTTTCTTCTGGAGCGCAGATAAGAATTTCAATGCCCCCATCCTGGGATTCTCAATTTCTGCAGCTGGCTCGATTACTGTCTCCTCCAGTTCAGCCTTATCTTCAGAGGTAGAGGCTAACGTGGCTTGAAAAGCATTGAACGCGGTTCGATTTGGACATTCGCCCGCCCTGTGTGGCCCTCTACATATGAAACAAGACAGGGGGCGATTGTAATTGTTATGCTATTGCGGCGGCCCCCACCAGTTGTTTCCTGATCTTTGTTGGGATGATTTACGATCCCCCCCTGTGTTCTTGTCTCCTCCCCAGGTCTGGGAGGACTGAAACGGTTTTTTCTGTTTCCCCCATTTGAGGAAGTTGACTGCTTCCTCACATCTTGTGAGTCAGTGCTAAGGTCGTATAGTCGTTCAGCTGCCGCATAGGCAGAGGAGAGATCTTATACAGTCTGTTCATATAGTTTTGATTTCCCCCACGGTTTCAGCCCTTCAACAACGCAAAAGACCTTGTCTTTTTTAGACATATCTCGTATGTCCAACATGAGTCCTGCAAACTGTTTTACATAGTCCCTGATGTTACCTGTTTGCTTCAGCTCTCGGAGTTTTCGTCGAGCCAAGATCTCAACATTTTCAGGGAAGAACTGCGAGCGAAGTTCTTGTTTCAATCTATCCCAAGTATCAATAGTGCATCGTCCTTCCTGTATGTCTGTAAATCGTGATCTCCACCACAGTTTTGCATCTTCAGCTAGATGCATCGTTGCTAGTGTGACTTTCGACTCTTCAGTCACTGTGTTCGTCGCTTTGAAGTATTGCTCAAGGTCGAAGATAAAATTTTCTAGGGCTTTCGCTTCTCGCACCCCACAGAAGGGTTTTGGTTCTGGGATTTTTATTCTACTTACTTCCATTGCTCCCCCAGATGGGGCTTGGTTCCCTACCGCTCCGATGATGAGATTCACCCTAGCACTCACATCCGCTATCTCGGCTCTGATGACGTCAAGGGCCGACCGAAAGTCTTCAGACAAATCGGTTACCATCTGAAGTATTGCTTTTTGGGAGCCGTCCAGCTCTTCGACACGCTCCTCTATGTGGGCAACAGAGCCTGATGAGCTATCGCCTCGTTCAAAGCTACCGGACTGTGCTGTTTTGGTCTTGAAGGTCTCTACCCTCATCATCAATTCTCTGACGGGTAATCCGTCTAGGCGGCCTACTACCGCATCAATTCCATCGGCTTTCTCAGCAACTTCTTGTAGCCGAGTCTCTAGGAAACGGACATTATCTGGGACCTCTCTCAGGTAGAGCATTTGCTCTTCCATCTCTACCAACCTGTCCACATGGGACTTGTTCAGGTTCTTCGTCGCCGACATGATCACTGGTCTTCCCTCTGTGAGCCGACCGTCTCTGATACCAACTGTCACAATCGCTCTTTCGGAAGCTTCCCTTAGCGACTGTACGACACTTGTTTCCGCTCACGAACAAGTCAGCCAACTCGAATACGGACTGCCGATGGCACACCGAGTGCCTCTCGCAACCTCCACCCCCGTTTTAGAGAAAACGGTTTTAGAAAACGGGTTTGGAGAAAAGGTTTTCGTAAGAAGTTTTTGTGAGTGTGAATAAAGAAAGAAAGATTATAGTAGACTAGAAAGCAATAAGCAAAAACAATAGCTTTATAAAGTACTACTCCGGGTATGAGGAAGTGATGATTAGTCTTATCCCCATATAGTGCATTCTGAACAAAAAACCAACTGGTGCCCTTGCATATGCAAAAGGGCGAGTGGTCACTTACAATGAAAATGTAAAGAAAGCAAGCTAAATAAGCTAATACAATACAAGATATGAAAGTATGCTAGAAGGGGGTTGGATCGAGCATGTGGCCATGGGCAACAGGCCCTGGACAAGCATGACCGTGACAACCGGCAGCATTGACATACATCTGATGGAAGCAAGAGATTGCCTACATCTAGCCCTCCACCTCTCTTTTTATCTCTGTATTGTGTTACATTTTTGCTTAAGACATTAATACATTTTGTAATCAATGCATCTCTTTATTTCCTTCGACACCATCTTCATTATCTTCTTCTTTATCATCCCTTACTTTCATTTCAACGAACTAAGTAAAGATCACGAGCATCATCGCATACTCAATCATGTGGCATAGAGATATGAAACATGTAGCAAACCAACGAGAGGTGTGCGTTGCGTGAGTATAGTGAGTTAATCCTCTTTGCTTAGTGTGAGGCTGTAGCAACGCTTGTCTATGAGTTGTCGCAATGCTTGTCTATAAACTAATTAGTCGCGACTAATTGCCCGAGAGGGTAAGTAGTGGAACTCAATAAGCAAAGTAAGTAGTGTTCCTAGAGATAGGAATATTCTTATGCTCTACGCAACCATGCGTTATATAGATATAAGCATGTGGCTGACCACAAAGAGGTGTGCGACGCATTAGTGTGGCGAGCTAGAATTACCCTACGACCAAGCTTAAGTTTGCGGTGAATTTATCCCCTTCACCATTCTATTTATTTTTCCATGCATCTTATTACACATTAACAGTTGTCGCATCTCTACCAACTCTCATAGTCATACTTCCATTGCTCAATCCGTTTAGTTAGGAGTAGGAGTAACGCATAGTTTTTTAACTTCCTTATTCTTTTATTCATCGCCTCAAACACATTGTTTCGTAACATTTAGTTACAAGTCCCTGAGTTCGACCTTGGATCACCTCGAGAAACTTGCGATCTCGTTATACTTGGCGAGAAAGTAAGAAAACTTGTGATAGGAACGAATGGTCATCGCATACATGATTAACGCATATTCTTCAGTTCAACGCATGATCATCGACACATGGAGATCAATGCATAGCATAAGAACATGCATTATATATATATATTCCTGGCATCAAGGAAGAACTGGGTCATTGCCAACTGCATGACTTGTAGTGAATTGTTGAACATTGCCAATAGGTCGCGTTTCCTTTTTGTAAAACAAACATAGATTGGCAACACGATAGAAATCATGTGCATATGACTGTAGTTGAAGATTCCTACAAGATAATGTAATACATGCATGAGAGCACAGAATCATGTCTAGGTCCCAACGCTGACACGAGAAAGTATGATTCAGAATGTTAACAACAAATTGGTTAGAGCAATCATGCGCTTTAAATTCATACTGGTTAATGGGGTACAACTGCAAAAAAAGGGAAAAAAAGAAAAAAAAAGAAAAAAAGAAAAAAAGAAAGGAACGATAAACTTATAATTTTACTATTAATAATAGGCTCAATCAATACAAATACTGTGTAACTAAAAGAACACTTACATCCATTGACCTACTATCCCTTAAGGTTGATCGAATAATGTTCTCTGCATGCGATGACAATTCAGAATGCTGGAAACTCCAATGACTACGACGTTTGTAAAACCATTTTTGAACCAAACTATGGATAGATTCAAGGAGACCAATAATGGTAATTCGCGTGCTTCCTTTAAAGCTGAATTCTTGCATTTAGATAGTCATTAAGGAATATATTTTCCTCCGACAAAATGCCCTAGCCCATTTCGATTTGCCAACATCCTCTAATTCAATCCTAATGGATGGAGAAACCTCATCCAATTGCCTCATGTAATACTTAAATTCACCAATTGTATATGCTTTTGCACACATATGGAAAGTGTCTTCAATTGGATGTGACTTATGGTTCTTAACAAGGTTCTTATACAAATGAAATACACACAATCAGTGTTCAGCAAAATCATAGACAGAACTAACACCCTTGACTATACTTTTATGACCACCAGACATAATAACATGGTCGTGAGAATCCCCAAAAATAGCTTTAAGATTATGAAAAAAACCAAGACCATGATGTATCATTCTCAAAATCGAATATGAAAATGCAATAGGTACAATCTGCGAATTTCCATAAAGTGTGCAAGTAGACAATAATATCCCAAAAAAATTGTTCTTTAGACTAGCACCATCAACTGACATAATAGGAAAACAAATTTTTCATGCATCTATGTAAGCAGCAAGGGCCATAAAGTAATACTTAAACCTACCTTCATCTATGGAAACAAAATTTCTTGTGTTGTATATGTTCCTGTAAAGAATAAACATTTAGATTGATTATACAAGACAAATTAGACTGTATATAATTGCTTAAACTAAATATAGACAAGAAACATACCAAGATTGTTTTCAATCAACGCATCTGAAAATGGTGATAAATCAGCGTATGAGGACTTAAAAGTCCCCCTGAGGGAATTGAGGGTAGTCTCACGACCTCTCCAAGCTTTATCATAACTTATATTTACACCATGTTGTCTTCTCATATAGCTTACAACATCACACGCTCGGCATGGGACTTTATCATTCATTTTAAAAAATGACTTTGTACATTCAGCAACAATCCAAGATGTTGCTTGTCGATGACCATCTTTAACAATGTCAATAGAACATTTATGGATAATGATGTATTTCCGAACCATCCACACACCACCCTCTCTATATACAGATGCACGTAGATACCACCCACAAGACATATCCTTGCAACAAATTTCAAATGAAGTTTTGTTTGACCTAGTAGTAGTAAGTTCAAAACTATTTTTAAAAGCAAGAAAATAAACTACTTTCTTCAATATAGACTTGCTACTAAAAAGTAAACCTACTTTAATGGGAATACCAGATTGAAAGACATTGAAATCTTGGAAATCAATGATTTCAGTGTTGCTCACAGGATGTTGGAAAGATTGATCAATGTTTGCTAATTCATTATTCAAATATAGTGTATTTTGAGTATTTGGGGCAACAGATGAGACATGGTCAACTACTACACATAAATCAATTTAGGGGGAATTTGATAACACTGACATCAACCACAAAATATCTTTATCTTCAACAATGTTAACAAGATTCAAATTGGTAGACCAATCTGGTACATTGTCAAACGAGATATAGTTAACTCACTGGAGGGAAAAAAAATTACCTTGGATATATTCCACAAATTTTTGGAACGATGAATTTGATGAAATATGCGCCTCACAATCTCGAAAATCATGGTACTGGGAATTCTCATCCCATCGACTATCAAATAGGAGTTTACCTGCTGTAAAGTCATAGCAAAAACAGTAGCAAAATTTAATGAATTAGCAAGAAAACCTAAATCGATGAAACTTTTTGTGTACGTAATAAAGTTATGGCAAAGTTCAAGCAAACAATCTAGTTGATTCTTGTGCAATCAACATGACCATTTTTTTTAGGGGACTGATATATTGTTTTCCTAAAACGTTAAAATAATATAAAAAATAGCACATACACTTAATTTATTAAGAATGTGAGAAAAACAAGATTTGAAAAAAAATATATAGGGGTAAAAGAAGTTTTAATAATATATGGATATTTCAAATATAGATTTGGTTTCAAAATCTGGATATTTTATTAAGGTGAGATAAATTCGAAAAGTTGTTAAACATAATCTAAGATAATAATAAAATATAGAGATTGTGTTATCTATAAGAGAAAAATTAGGAAAGAAGTTTTAATAATATATGGATATTTAAAATATAAATTTGGTTTTAAAATATGGATATTTTATTAAGGTGAGATCAATTCGAAAAGTGGTTAAATAGAATCTAAAATAATAATAAAATATAGAGACTATATTAACTATATGAGCAAAATTAGGAAGGCAGTTGTCCTTGACGAATATCAACAATTACCCTGTATATATGTTTCAACCTTGTTTTCTCTTTTGGAATTACTTGGTATTTGTAGTTTCGTCAACAACAACATTCCCGAACAAGTCAAGAAAAAACTAGGAATTTCGAAATTTGCGGCCATGTACATGTCACATGAGTTGCCATAATTCTTATTCCTAGGCGATTTTGCCATTTTTCAGAATGAAACCTCAAAAACCGTCATATACTCCAATTCCCTATTAAATAATGAATCCAATCCAACACATTCACGAAACATTTGGATTCAATTTGTTCGGGTTGTTTGGTTCATTTGTTCAAAATTTTATTTATATAAAAAGTAAAATGCTAATATGTAAAATATATTTATATATTAATTGGAAAGGATTAACAACTCAATTGCAATTTATATTTTAAAAGTTACCTTCCAAATAATTAAAAAAAATTATTTTTAAGAGCTCTGGAAGAATAAATAATTAAAAAACAACTGTAAAATTAAATAAAACTAATATATATTATAGATAAGAAAGTACTTTTTAAAATAAATAATAAGTTTAGATTCGTTTGGTCAATCTAAGTATCCATTAACCTATTTTGCCATAAAGTTTTTATTTAGTTGAACCTAGCTCAATCTAATGAGTTAATAAACCAATTTAAATAGCCAGTTGAGTTGGCTGATTGAGATTTTTGAACACCCCTATCTAATAGGTCTTTTACATATTCGACATGCATTAACATCAACGAAATTATGATATAAAAAATAGAAAAAATGATTTTTTTATTTAATACAAAATTGAATTTTAGGTTAAAAAAAACACTTTTCAACCTTAAACTTTCATGAAAGTAACAATTTAGTTAGTAGACTTTAATTTGTAAAACTTTAATCCCTGTGGTTTAAAATTTGTGACAATTTAATCCCTATTATGAAAATCCTATCAAGATTAGGTGTACTATTTTCCAAAAGATTTAATCTTTGTAGTTATAAACACGTTTATTCATTAATCATTTTTATTGATCAACATAGGTAAATCTTAGTAATATTTTTTGTGCCAGTAACTGAATTTGATATAAAACTTAAAATATAGAGACAATGTTGTCACATATTAAAGTTGATCGACTAAATTATCACAACACTAAAATAAATGGAGACTAAATTGTACCAGGTGCTGAGAGTTGAGATTGAATTCCATATTCTATCATATAATCTTGTAATCTTAAATCCATGTACTCTCCACCTTGATCAGATCGAAGTGTTTTAATAGTTTTACCTAATAGAGTTTCAACTTCTGCCTTATACTCCTTGAACTTTTCAAGGGTTTCAGACTTATGCTCTATTACGTATACGTAACCATATCTCGATTAATCATCTATAAAAGAGATGATGTATTTGTACCCTTCTCGAACTTTTACATTCATTGGACCACAAAGATCCAAATATGAGCTCTAAGGGCTCTTTGGCTCTATAACATTTTCCACTAAAAGATCTTTTAGTCATCTTACTCTCAAGATAAGATTCACATGGAGGTAATGAATCATCTTCTAACTCACTTAGAAATCTATTCTTTATCAATCTTTTGATCCTATCGAGATTAATGTGACCTAATCTTAAGTGCCAAAGATAAATATTATTCTTTGCCTTTTAGTTTGAGTATTAGCAGTTTTAGACATCTTATGATTTAAAAGTGCTTTTGTTTCGGTTGGTCTTAACACATACAAGTTGTTTTCTAGTTTTGCTGAACAAATATGTACACCATTTTCAAAATGAACGCTTCATCATATGAAAATTTTATGGAGTACGATTGTTCAATTAGACAGGAAATAGGTACTAAGTTCCTCATCATTTTAGGAACTATATACAGATTTTCTAAAAATAAAAATCTATTTTCAAAAAATAACCTAGTAGTTCCCACTGCACAAGCTGAAATGGCATCTCCAATTCCAACCTTGAGCGTCATTTCACCCTCAGCAAGCTACTGGAAGGAACTAATTCCCTTTAAAGAAGAACAAACATGATCAATAGCTCCTGAATCAAGTATCTAGGCATTGTGGTCATTTTTCACTAAACATGTTTCTAAAACAAGTAAATCATATTTACCTCCCTTTTCCTTTTTCTTCTCAGCAAAGTACTTTGAGAAGTTCCACTTCTAGTGACCTTCCACGTTGCAGTGGAAATACTTGCCCTTGTCGGCCACCTTGGCCTTTTCCTTACTCTTTTCAGCAGAGGGAACCTTCTCCTTTCCTCCTTTCTTCTTTTGGACCTTCTTAAGACCAGAAGATGAGGGTACAAACTTAGTTCCTACAGATGAACCCTTATGGAACTTTCTGGAATGGGCAACATTTGCCTCTTCTTCTACCGGTCCCTTATCTTTCATAAAAGACGGGTAGGTTTGCAACTCATTTAGGAGAGTCGTTATGGTGTATTGGATTTTATTCATAACCGCATTACTGTGGTATTGAAGAAAGTTCTTTGGAAGAGATTCCAGAATAAAAGATACCTGACCTTACTCGTCAATGACCACCCCATTTATTTCAGCCACTTTGAACTGGACCATCAACTTGAGAACATGTTCTCTAAATGATTGGCCTTCCTTCATACATGCATTATAAACGTATTTGAGGATCTCATGCCAAATCTGAATAGACAGTTGCCCAAACATACTCTAGAGGGACTTCATGATCTCACGAGCAATGAGCATGGCCTCATGTTTCTTGTTGAGTACGTCAAATAGACTCACCAAGATATAGATTTGGGCCTTTTCATTGGTCTTTGTCCAACGATCATATGCATCCCTAATATTTAAGGGCGCATTACAAGCGGGGACCTGAGGACACTCCTCAGTTAAGAAAATTTGTAGATCTTCTATAACTAGAATAGTATTCAAGTTAGATTTTTCATGTTGTGTAATTCTTTCCGGTTAGTTTTTCATTTTTAAGTAGGGCGACAATTGAGGAAGATATATTGAAAAACAAACAAACAAATGACCGTTTTAGTTGTCTTTGCTTTAACCCATTATAAACAATATTCAATCAGTTCAGCAAAAAAAAGCAATTATGTATAAAATAATAAATAGATTTAATTAAATTATATAACATTATATTAATTTAATTAATTAAAATTAAATTAAATTAATATCAATTAATTCGAAAATAAATTTGAAAAAACATAAACTGTTCCAAAATAACCCACTGTTGGCCTCGAACACATGATCATGAACCGCCAGGCATGCGCGCAAACTAACCTCGGAGCATAACAACGCTCTTCGGTAGTGTCATTACGCTAGCTTTTATATTGCCACAATGTAACGTTACGTTGTCGGTAGTATAGTTACGCTGGGCTAAATTTTGCCGCAGCATAGCCTTATCCTCAAGGCAACGTAACAATGCTGAGGTTTCTGTTATAGGGTTACGCTGCTCGTTAGCTCTAATACAGAAGCATTTTTCTACTTCGATCCTTCATCTTTTTTGCTTGTTATTTCTTCAAATTTCTCCAAATTTAAGCCTGATTCATGTTAAACACTTCACCACGAGCGACACGGACGTAAAGACTCGATTGCAAGAAAATAAATGCCTAAAAACATCGGGCCCTTACAAATTAAATTAAATTAAAGCAATAAACTATGCCAATTTTTAAAACATCTATGTGCAAACCAATATACATTCATAATGTAGTACTCAAAATCCCACATTAAGTTAGAGAATGAAATTCAAAGACAATATGACTCTGATACCAATTGAAGGGATTAAAATTTCCACCAGCGGAAGCATACGAACCTCGGTTTCTTAGAAATTCGTTTTACATAAACTAAATTAAACAGAGGAAATGGAAACAATTTGATAAACATACACCCATAGCATGCTTCTATTGGAAATTTAGAGAGAAAAAGGGATAAGAAAAATACATACCCTTGAAGAAACAATTTCTTCATATTTCCCCGCCACAACAAGAATATGAACAAGAACTTCTCCCGTTTCTCACAATCTTAGCAATAGAGCAACACCCCGAATAATATAACAAGGACACCACCACAACGCTACCTTGTTCTTCTCAAGGTGAAAATCACAAAAAGCTTGGTGGGCTTTTCTGTGTTAATTTTAGTGAAAGGGAAAGTGAAATTCTTAGAGAGAAAGGTAAAGAGAATAAGATGAAGAATGTAAGCAGAACTCTTCTACAAAATCTCAAATCAGGTATATCTATTCCTCTTATCAAGATCCATGTTCTTAGAGAATATAAGTAAGGGAGTTGTGGAGTTGTATTAACTCCCTCCAAATAACCAAATTAATTCTCTAGAGAGTTAATTATTTGAAGTTCAAAAACTCAAATATTATTGGTTTAATACTACTTTAGTCCCTATACTTTTGAGTTTGGTTCATTTTCGTTCCTATACTTTCAACTATGGTTTATTTTAGTCCCTATATTTTAAAATTGTTCATTTTGGTCATTGTATTTATAACACTGGTTCATCTTGTGTAGTTGAGTTCTCAGCTTCCACCCAGACGAATCCCTAAAATGGTAGGCATATTGAGTCTACGAATATGGCCACTCTCATCCATGCAAATGAAAGGACCGTCGTCATAGACAGGAGTTCACAACTCACTCAAGATTAATGTTAAGTCACTTATGGTCATCCTAGTGAAATGTAAGTCTCTATAAGTAACGACGTTATAAATAGAGACTAACCATTTCGTGGTTCAATCTTTTGCAAACTCTTTGTATAGGATACCCCCACTCACATGTCTCCACATGAATGATCAGGACCAGAGCATTTTTAATACTTTACAATAATTGTAACAATTACAAAGTGGGCCCTATCCGTAGTGTCATCAGGATAAGGTACTCAACCTTATTTATATACTACATACCATTTAGGTTATTCCTTAAACATGATCCACCTGTATATCACCACATACATGTTTAAGCTATATAAAATAACAATTATTTTATTAATAATAATTTGTTTATACAAGTTATAAAAACTACGAGAATATAAGAGATTTAGGACACCAATTTCAATACAAATGCATGAAACAGTTATAGCGATTGAACCCTAAATGTCTTGAATATTTTTCTGATGTATATTTAGAAAAATTGACACAGTCACATGATAATGAGTACCGCTATGGGTGGATGACAACAAATGCAGTTGAATGTATGAATGAGGTTTTCAAAGGAGCTAGAATGTTATAGACCACATCTTTGGTCATGCTAACATTCGATCAAACAATTCTATACTTCGAACATTGCAGAGAAGAAATTAGTGAAGCACTTGATCTAGGGACACATATACGAAATATACGAAATAAGCCCTAAATGTCTTAACTATGCATTCAACAAAATTAATACAACATGTTTTCTGTTGGGAATGTCCTAAACTCGCAGTTCGTAAATGTTGTTAACATATTCTATTTATCAATACAAATGTTGTTGAGTATTTTATTCAATAAATTACTATTTATATTGCATTCTTTTATGAAAATCCAATAAACAAATCAATGACTATAACATGAATACTTTAACTTTATGTGGCGACATAAGAGATGATCAAGTTCTAGTATGTAGCCAAAATGGTCTATAAGTATACGAATGAGATTCGGTATCTCATCCTTGTGACATAATTGGATGTGGCCCATTTTATATACAAATGATGTGATCGAAAAATCATTCATGTGGAGATATGTGAATGGGGGCATCCTGTGCAATGAGTTTGCATAAAACCGGACCTCTAAATAGTCATTTGTCTTTATAACAACCGTTTATTGTTAAAACTGACTATCTCAAACTCAATGACCTAGGGTAACTCGATCTTAATCCTGAGCTAACTATAAACTCCTGTTTATTCGGGATTATCCTTTGATCTACATAGGTGAGAGTCGTTCAACAGCACTGCTCAATAAGCCTCCCATTTTGAGGATGAGACTGGATAAATAGCTGGGGACATAGCTTTGCAATATGGAACTCACTCCTACCCAATTTAGGGTTAGTAGGTGGGTTGTTCTCTTAAGCGCTGATGCCTTATCTTGAACAACGAGGCTCCACCCTCTCATGGAAGAGAGGGTTATGATTCATAAGTTGGACTATAAATCAATTATTCAATGGAGGATGAGTGGGAGCTTAAGGAGCTAGATGTATTTACAGGGGTAAAACGATAATCTTTGACCCAACTGTAGATACAAATGACTTGTGAAGAATTGACTTACCGATTATGGTTAAAATGGACAAAAATATATCTACAGTGAGGAGAGTGCAACTATCGAGCTATAGTAGAATATCTTGGTAGTTAATGAATAGTGATTAATTTGGTTTAAAGAGTTTAACCAATTAATTACAAATCGTTGGAGCTCATGATCTATAGGTCCATAAGGTTCCTCTACTAGCTTGTAATTTGGATTAGTAAATTGAGCAATCTTGATGAGATTTGAAATTAGGTTTTCTATTAATTGTATTCGATACAATTAAAATGTTTAATTTTATCGAAATTAAACAAAATTGGAGAAGGGATTAATGTTTAAATTATTATTTAGATGTTAATTATATGAAATTAAATTCATCGTAGTGAAATTGATATTTTGTTTATTTAATATTAGATATTAAATTAACAGAATTAATTAAAAGGTTTAATTAATTAGTTTTATTTAAAATTAATTAATCAAATTAATTTTTATAAAACTAATAAACAAATAAATTAGTTTATTTGTAAATTGTTTTTAGAAATTAATTCTGAAAACAAAATTTTGAAAAAACAAACAAAATGGAAATTTCCAAAAGTTGGAAATCTCTACTATGATGCAAGCACCTTATTCATCCAATTCTACTCAATCCATGAAGAAGAAGCTGACCTTCATGCAAGCTTTAAGATTGCATCATGAAAGCTTTATAAATTAGAGTGTTTGGCTAAACGATTAGCCAAACATTCAGAATTTCTACAAGAATTCTACAGAATTCGAAACCCTCTTCAAACCCTCTTCAGTCTTCATCAAAACTAGTTCAATTTAGTGTTTCTACCACACAATCCTTGCAAGAGAATAGTAGAGAAGATCTTTGTGGTAGAGTACTTTTATATTGAAGCATCTTTACATGGAGGTTAGCTATTTTTTTGAAGAGGTTTCATCAAAGGTATTGTATTCAACAAACCCTCTTCTATAATAAGTTACTTTGAAGCATATTTCAACTCAAATTAAGTATAATTAGAGT
The DNA here is from genome assembly GCF_027475165.1 of Benincasa hispida. Classification (NCBI taxonomy): domain Eukaryota; kingdom Viridiplantae; phylum Streptophyta; class Magnoliopsida; order Cucurbitales; family Cucurbitaceae; genus Benincasa; species Benincasa hispida. Next base: position 28,133,290 of record NC_143485.1, read on the forward strand.
ACTTATTGACTCTGTTTTTCTCCATTGCATGTTATTAACTTCATCAATTGGTACTAGAGCATGATTTAAGCACTTAAATATCGTTAATTTGAGTTTAGTGGGTGTTTTTTCATAAACTGTATGAAAATAGTGAACTGATATGGTTTTTTCAGTGTTTTGGTATTTAATCTTTTCAATTATGTTGTAAATCTTGTAATTGGCTCTTGTTTGATGGTCCTTAACATGGTCTAAGTGTCTATAATTCATTTGGAGTTATTAGAGTTGTAATTAGGATGTAATTAAAGAAAGAAGTGAAGAAGGTCGAGCAACAGGAATTGAAATTTCAAATCACTGCCAAATACTCGATGCTCGATGGAATACTCGATGACATACTTGAAGGTATTTCATGAAATACTTGATGCACGATGCCATACTCGATGGTACTTGATGCGTTTACTCGATGATATTTCATGAAATACTCGATGCACGATGCCATACTCAATGGTACTTGATGCACTTACTCGATGATATTTCATAAAATACTCAATGCTCGATGTATGATGCCTCACTCGATGGCCAATGGCGTCTACTCGATGGTATTTTATGAAACACTCGATGTTCGATGATGCTCGATGTCATACTCGATGCACATTAGAATACTCAATGCTTGATGATTTGCTCGATGGTCTTCATTGCTTGACAGTACTCGATGGGTTTTTCTCGGTTCAGCCCATTTTTCACATTGGAGGCCCGACTCAAGGCGGTTCGAGTGATCCAGAAGGTCTTTGAGTTAGTTTTTGCTGATTTTTGTAACAGTTAGGCCTTTGATTGCTTGAAAATGCCAAAACTAAAACCATATTAGTTTGTGTTTAATTATTTATGCATTTGATATGTATTATAATTAAATAAATCTTGTATGTGCATAAAGTATGCCATGTAGAATTAAAATCCCACCATAGAAAGCATGTTACATGCATTGAAAGTATTTTATAAAATGTTATAATGTACAGTATGCATGTATAGGGTTTCAAACGTTTTAATATAAAGGTTATATTAAATATTGAAGGCCTTTGATGTATGTTATGGATGATTAGCATGTCTATTTTTATAAGTTGTTATAAAATTAAATTAGACATTAAAATCCATAACAAAGATAAACAACATGCCCACTTAGGTTAACACCTTATTTTAATAGTTAAAATAGGTTGTTATCTTATAAAATTTGGTTACAAACTCAATTGGTTCACAATCCTGTTTAAGGCTGGGGGTATTTAAGTTGACGGTTTACATAATACCTCCTACTTGGGGATTATAACTGAAATAACGAGAATTGTTAATTGGTTTTATGAGCTTGCGTGAGCGATGTGAGGTTTAAAATTAGTTTTAACCTAGACATCGTAGGTTAAATCCAAATATAAACGTTATACTTGGATAATAAACATATAGACTTAGGTTGTTTATAATTAGTCGTAATAAACCTAAGTTAAAGAATACCCAACCTTTTAGAACGCTTCAGTGGGAGATTAACAATATATTCGATATATCGTTTTTAGCTCTCACGTCCTCAAGAGTTCACACTGTGAGATCCATGCTCGACTTCATGTTATTTTACCTCGACTGCTTCATTCAGAAAGTGTTTGCATGGGTCAATAACAAGGTGAACGAGGGAACTAGTTCATAGTAAGTAGGTGAAGGAAATGTGTCAACGTATCCTACGGTCTCCTCCATTAATTTGAACCATGAGATTCCTATGTTGCGCCTGATGTCGTTTTTAGGCGGTACTAGTTAGTCATTAATAGCGGCGATCCCTTCGGAGGGTTGTAATATAGGATTCAGAACAACCCAAGGTTCAGAAATGAATAAGGTCTTATAGTTCTGTCTTGCACATTATCTTAGAATTCGGGGGCATGTTCACACCGTTCTATAAGATCTGAAAATGACGGGTCACACTTACAGAATTACTAAGTGTTAGTAAGTTCTGGACTGAAAAACGGTAGCTAAATGACTGTCGGAATATGAGTTATTCTGGATATATTATTTAGTCAAGACTGTCTTGCTTTAATGAAGGAGTATTTCACTGCCACAAGTAGCACTTATTCTAATTCAATATGTATCGTTGCACATAAAAAAGATATATGGGTACTTTATTAGTTCTTTTTTTTTTCTTCCTAAAATTGGATTAAAGATGCACAAGATTAACCTTGATGGTTCATTTTAATGTTGCAGAAGCTCACGAGGCTACAATAGACAAAACTAGTCAAGTTATGATATTGTTAAAATCTCGTTGGGTCCTATAGTTTGTAAACATTTGTTTGAACAAACATTTTATGATTTATAATATATGATATTTTATTCACATTGTCTATGAAATATTTGATATTTTAGTTGCATTAACCATAAACCAATAAACTAAGATCCATGGTTATCGTTGTAACTTAAACATGTATGTGGAGACATGCAAGTGAATCGTGTTTTAAGTGATAACCTAAATGGTCTGTAGTATATGGATAAGGCTGGATACATTATTCTAATGACACTACGAATATGGCTGCTTTATAGGCGTTACAAATGTTGTAAAGTGCTACAAATGATTTGATCCTGATCATCCATGTATTAGACATGCGAGCGGGGATATTCTATACAAAGGAGTTTGTATAAGATCGGACCACGAAATAGTCTCGTTATATAATGCCATTCATAATATAGACTTTCATTTCACTAGGATGACCATAGATAACATGATCTTAATTTGAGTGAGTTGTGAAGTCCTGCCTATGCGAGCAGTCCTTTGATTTGCATGGGTGAGAATGGTCAGATCGCCGACTTAACAAGCCTACCATTTTGGGGATTCATTTGATTGAGAAGCTGGGAACTCAACTGCACAAGATGGAATTCACTCCTTCTCCGAAGTAGGGGTAAGTAGATAAATTGCTCCCTTAAGGGCTGATTTCGAGTCTTGAACAATGTGGTGCCACATCCTCTTTTGGCCCGAGAGGGGTTCAATCATAGTGGGACTATGATCTATTGTTCATTAGAGGGATCAATGGTACTTAAGGAGTTAGATGTAACTATATGTGCAAAATGGTAATTTGGCCTAGCTGTACTTACGAGCGATTTGCGAAAGGTCATTGTTCTGTTGATTGGTTATATATAATGGACACATAAATATATTTGTAGTGTGAAGAGTGCAGCTGTCGGTCTTTAATGGAGTGCCCGACAGTTAACGGATGATGGATAATGTGATTAAAGAGTTTAGTCAGTTATTCACGTACTGTTGGAGCTTCAAGTTACAGGTTCATAAGGTCCCCTTGGTAGCTCAATGGATTCAATTTGAGAATCAGTTTTTGGGTTAATTTGGAATGTTCAAATTAATAAGAGGGAATTTGATTATATATGATATAATTGATATAATGTATTTGATACATTATTGTTTGATTGGAGGAACTAGTATTTGAATATGATTCAAATATATATTCTATGAATAAGATTCATAGTTATTAAATTTAATATAAATGTGATTTATATTAAATGTCATAAAATAAAGAAAAAGAACTATGGTTTATATATTGTATATGATGCCACATTAAAACTATAGGTTATAAATATAATATGATAAATTAGTTATCATATTTATTTATATTTATTAATTATTTGATAATTAAAAATATTTTTCACAATAACTACCCTAGGTAGGTAGTTATACGGTTTTATGGAAAAGTGGATTAAAGATGAAATTTTGGTTTTCTAATTATTCTATGAAAAAAGGTCTCAGATTATTAACTATCGAGTTTACTAGACGATAACTTGAGAGACTAAACAATCGAGTATCTAGTCTATGCGATAGACTTCATCTTCTACACGATAGTTCATTCGTTTACTCGATCGTCTCCTCCTCCACTCTAAATCTTCCCTTAAACCAAAATAAGCTAGAGCCCACCACTCTTGGATTCTCACACCAAGAATACCAAGGTAATTTTGTGGTAGTGTTCAGTCTGTTCGAGGATAGAGTTCTTGCTCGTTGTTGTTCGAGGGAGATCGTTGTCTTACTTGTTGTGTTTGTGTTGTTCGACGAATTGGTGAACGATTGAGGATTATCTTGAAGAAGTATTCTTCAAAGGTATTGTTTCTTTTTCCTTTGTATTTAATTCAAAGCATGTTGTAATTTAGTTTATAATGCATAATCTGTTACATATGATTGTAAACGCATAAGTTCTTTCACTATGGAGTTTGGACGATCCACTTCCACTGATAGGTCCTCTGTAATTAGAGTTCCTTCAATTAGAGTATCTTCCGAAGAGCTACCTAACCTTCCGTACTAATGTCGTAATGAATAAAATTAATTACAATTTGACTACTTTATTAAACGAACTACAGACTTATCAGTCAATGATGAAATTGAAAGAGAGTGACACAAATGTTGTTTCACAACAAAAGAAATTTCTAAAGGGTTCATCGTCAGGAACGAAACCCTCTGACAAAAAGAAGTTTGTCCCTTCATCATCTAAAGACAAAAGTGTACAAATGAAGAAAAAGGGAAAAGGGAATAAACAACCCACTGCAAAGAAAAACAAGGCTCCCAAAGGAATTATCTACTTACCCCGACGTTGGGGAAGGAGTGAACTTCTTCTTGTGTAGCTGTGTTCCTAGCTCCCCAATCAGACGAATCCCCAAATTGGTAGGCTTGTTGAGTTGGCGATCGTGCTACTCTCACCCATACAAATCAAAGGATCGTCTTCCTAGGCAGAAGTTCACAACTCACTTTGGATTCAGATCATGTTACCTATGACCATCCTAGTGAAATGTTAAGTCTTTATTATGAACGATGTTATATAATGAGACTAAACATTTTATGGTCTAGTCTTATACAAACTCCTTTGCATAGAATATACCCGCTCACATGTCTCCACATGAATGATCAGAATCAGATCATTTGTAGCACTTTACAACAATTGTAATATCTACAAAGTGGGTCATACTCGTAGTGTTACCAGGATAAGGTATTCAACCTATAAGAGGACACTCAAGGTGCCACGAGGCCATGCATGAAACTTTACTTCAAACTAATGAGAGAGATCGATGGATATGTTGTCATACATCCTGCTTCCATTTACTATAAACACTCTCTCCATTCACCTTGATATTGACCTATACAAATGTCATCAGTAGGGGGATACTCAAGGTGTCTCGAGACTGAGTATAGATCTCACGGTGTGAACTTTAAGGGAGAAACGTGAAGAGGATAAAATAAGTATCATATACCCCATTTCCCTCCCACTAAACGTTTTATCTAAGGTTAATTAACTTTGGAAAAAACGACTACTGATTTTAACTAAGTGAATGCTTAATTTTAAAACAACAATTGCCTTTGGATAGTTAAACAATTTTGATTAAGTTCTGTTAAACTCTTTAACAAAATTTAATCGAATTTGCATGCATGTAACAAATATATCTAATTCACCTTTCCAGGTAAGTTCCCAGGTAGGGGTGTTACGTTTCCATCAACTTAAATATCTCAGCCTAGACAGAACTTGCCTTAGACAAAAGGTCCCTTATAGATATATTTGTTACAAAGTTAATCTTTTTTTTATTAAGAATCAATTTAATTCTATTAAACCGATTAAAAATTTAAACTTAAATTTATAATCTTATTAGAAATTTGATCTTAGGTCTATCTGAATCATGTTTTAAAACAATTTTTAAATGATGATTTTACCTAAGGTTTGCATGCAACTCTGAATTATTGATTTTAATTTCCAATTTCATTTTGTTATAACAATTATAAACAAAAGAAATAAAATAAAACCATACTTACATGCTCTGACATACTTTAGTAAATTATAACATTTATAAATTATCTAAGGTAGTGCCATGCTTCATGCTATTTTATTTCATTACTAACATATATAACATTTATATGAATAGTTAATGAAACAAATTATAGCATACATTCATACATAGATTAAACTATATATTATAACAATTATAATAAAAATGATGCATGGATATGCTATCAATTCATACATACATATATTATATGATGCATGAGCATGCTATAAAATTAAATCATGCATCTAAAATTATAACATTTATAATATGATGCATGAAATTAAATGCATAACCTATGGTGGGATTCTATACTATATGACATACTACATGACATATAAATATAAATCAAAATCATATATCAAATGCATAATTAATAAATAAAAATTATTGGATCGGGATTGGAAATTATAAATTAATTAAATTAATATAAAACCTTATATTGATTTAATTAACTAAAGAATCTAACTATTACAAGAATAATTATCTACCGATTCAAAACAAGTAAACTGGGCCTTAAACCACTTGAACCGAACTGGACCCGAATCGCTTGAACCGCAAGCGAACTAAGTGAGTCGCGAATCAAACTGGACCAGAATCTGTTGGTTCTTTTCACCTCATAGCATTGCAACACTGAGGAAAGAACATAACGTTGTTTTTCATCGCAGTGTTGTAATGCTACGATTTAGTCCCTACTGTACAATCGCGTTCTCCATCATTTATCCACCGAATTTGGTCCCGTTTTCTCCAGATCGACACTGGAAAACTCATAGACGACTCAAGGACTTAATAATTATAGACTCTATTGCAAAATTATGCTCCAAAACATGGGCCTTTATATATCAAAAGTAAAATCAAAGCAATAAAAATAGTTCCAATCCCAAAATTATCCAACAATTTCAAACAACCATAAAAAATAATCATCACATGCATAATTTGATAGATTGTTTAAATCATACCTGTAAAAAAAATTTGAAATTTTGAAAAAATTGGATCATAAACGCCACTTTGATACCAATTGAAGGAACCCTGTGAAGGGACCATAAGCGGAAACAAATCGTCCAAGATTTTGTAGAATGAAATTTTTATAGTATACAGAACAAAATTATGCATTCAACAAAATTAATATAACATGCTTTCAACAATTAATAGTAGGATTAAAATAGAGTTCAGAACTCTTACTTTGAAGAAACAATTCTTCACGTAAAATCCCCTCGAACACCAATTGGGCACAACCATACAAACTACCATGGTATTCTCAGGGATGATAACCCAAGAGGAGTGGCTCTGACTATTTTGGTTGTGAGAGAATTTTTAGGGAGAAAATGGATCTAGCAAAAAACTCACAGAACTCTTTTATGATATTCTATTTTTCATTCACTGTGAAAAACAGAGGAAGAAGATGATGGAGAACAACTCTCTACTAACATGTACTAAAGAGAAAAGAGGGGAGGGAGCTACAACTCCCTCCCGAAAGTATTTTTCAATATATATATATATATATATTAATAAATAATTTAATATATATTTATATGATAACTACCTTATTATATAATATATATTAAACTATATGTTATATCAAATATAACATATATAATCTATAGTTTCTATATTATATCAAATACAATATAACTTATAGTTTCATTTTCCTCACCAATGACATTTAATATAAATCATATTTATATTACATTTAACGATATGAATCCAATTCATATAATAAATATTTGAATCATATTCAAATATTTATTTCCTCTCATCAATATTATAATGTGTCAAATACATTATAGTAATTATATCATATATAATTAAAAATTTAATTTAATTAATTCCGTCAATTAATTTGAACAATTCAAATTAATCTAAAAAATGATTCTCATTAATTCCCACTGAGCTACTGAAGGGACCTTATTGACCTGTAGCTTGAAGCTCAAACGGTATGTGAATAATTAACTAAACTCTTTAATTAAATTATTCACCATCTGTTAACTGTCAAACACTTCAATAAAGATCGGCAGCTGCACTTTTCGCACTATAGATATATTTTTGTGTCCATTGGATATAACTAATCAACAGTACTATGACCCTTCACAAAATGCTCGCAAGTATAGCTGGACCAAAATTACCATTTTACCCTTGTATTTATATCTAACTCTTTAAGTACCAATGATCCCTCTAATATACAATAAATCATAGTCCAACTATGACTAAACCCTTCTCGGACCAGAAGAGGGTATGACACCATAGTGTTCAAGGTCTGGAATCAGTTCTTAAGGGAGCAATTTAACTATTTGCCCCGACATTGGGGAAGGAGTGAATTCCTTCTCGTGTAGTTGTGTTCCTAGCTCCCTAATCAGACGAATCCCCAAATGGTAGGCTTATTGAGTCAGCGATCTGACCACTCTCACTCATATAAATCAAAGGATCGCCTTCAGAGGCAGGAGTTCACAACTTACTCAGGATTCAGGTCATGTTACCTATTGTCATCCTGGTGAAATGTAAGTCTCTATTATGAACAGCGTTATATAATGAGATTAAACATTTCGTGGTCCGGTTTTATACAAACTCCTATGTATAGAATATCCCTGCTCACATGTCTCCATATGAATGATCAGGATCAAATCATTTGTAGCACTTTACAACAATTGTAACATCTACAAAGCGGGCTATACTTGTAGTGTCATAAGAATAAGGTATCCAGTCTTATCCATCTACTATAAACCATTTAGGTTATCACTTAAACATGATCCACTCGTATGTAAAGATGTCCACGGGGTGGGGATGTCATTCCCCATCCTTGTCCCCGCTCCCTATTTCATTCCCCATCCCCGTGAAATTTTTATGGGGATCGGGACGAGGATTCCTTATAGGGAATTCGCAGGGATCGGGTTCCCCGGGGGGAATTTTTCCCCATTACTTTTTTTTTTTTTTTGTAAAAAGCCAATTAATTTAAATTACTAATGTGAGCAAATTCTAATTAAATATTAACTTTATCACTAAATTATTTATTATGGTTAGTTTTATATGACAATTTGAATTTAAAGATAAATTACTCAAATTTTGGCCTAAAAAACTAATTAATTTTTTTAGTAGAAATAAATAAATAAAAATCAAATTATTCATATGTATAATCTAAATTTAAATATTCAATTAGAACATATTCATTATCTTTCCCAATAAATAATCAAATTTGAAATTTAAATGTAGTATTTATATAATAATAATAATAACATAACATTAGATAACTATACTAAATAAATATGTAGAAGCTAATCGGGGCGGGGACGAGGAATGGGACGGGGACAGAGAATGCATTCCCCATCCCCATCCCATTTAGCTCATGGGAAAATTTTTCCCCCCAATCCCCTCCTCCATTCTCCGTATGTCTCTACATACATGTTTAAGCTACAAGATAACGTTGGATGTTAGTTTATTGGTTTGTGGTTAATGCAACTAATTTTAAAATAAAACATCACATATTTTATTACATAAATAAAATGTTTGTACAATACAATTACAAATTATAGAACCCTACAAGATTAAGGGCATCAACCTCAACTACCACACAAAGACTATTGGCCAGAAGCATCATTTGAGATTGTTCATCTTAATAAGAACTTATTGAGAGAATATGAACGCCCAAAAAGTTTCCGGATTCACAATGAGATGGATTGGAGCGAAGTAGGTATAAAATTTCAGTGTACATTATGCAAGAGAGAACATAAAAAGCATACTTAACCAACTCATTTTTAAGTGCTTCCTCTTCGAGTCATGGATGCATAATTAGTGATGAGCCTTTTTTTTGTGGTTGTAATGGATTTTGTTTACTATGATGTAATTCCTTTTTTTCTTTTTTGTCATTGTAATGAACTTTTTCAATTAGTTAGCGATGAAACTTTTTTTTTTTTTTTTGATTATTGTAATGGATTTTGTTAATTGTGATGTAACTCTTTTTTCTTTTTCAAAATTATTGTAATTGCTATATTTATTAATTTACTTGCTAATTTAGTTTATAATTTTTCAATATCGATTATGGATCCTGATCCTACTATTTTAGTACAGTTATATCTACAACCAACCATCGTTTGCAATCAGTATGAGATACCCATTCTACTGTAGTTTTGGGGTGTTGTAAAAGAAAGCAAGTAGTTGATTATAGTATAATGTTAGATCCATGGATCATACCTTACCTACAACAATTTGGTTTTTTCGGGATTGCATAAATTGGGTTTATCCAATTGGATTGACATCTCATTACTACTTTAGTTGAGCAATGGAGACTTAAAACCCATACATTTCATATGCCTGATGGAGAATGCACAATTACATTACAAGACGTTGCAATAAATTTGGATTGTCAATTGATGGAGAACCTATGACTAGGTCTTTGTAATATGATTAGAAACAAGTTTGTGAGGATTTTTTGGGCGATCAACCTCTAGAATTTAAAGGGTCCAAACTGGGCATCCTTTGGTTAGCATCACAATTTACATAGTTGTCTCTTGATGCTAATGAGATTATCATGCAAAGGTATGCACAGGCATTTATCATGAAGCTTATTTGAGGATTTTTATTTTTTCACAAGTCAAACACAATTAGTTCACCTAATGTTTCTTCCTTTATTGAAGAGTTTTGAGGAATGGTAGGTACTTATAGGGTAATGCTGATAGCATAAATTCGTAATATCTATTTTCAATAGATAAACCCTATGATCATTCATGCCAAATTGTCAAGAATAATATACCGGATTCCATTACAAAATTGATGATAGCTTCAAGATGATGATGGATGACTATGGTCTTCCTCAACCAAGACTCTAAATGGCCTTAGTGGGATCTCTCTCTAGATGGGATTCAAGAAAGACTCAGTGCTTATTGTTTGATATGTTGGGGATCGTAGCCCTAAGGTCTCTTTATATACTAGTTCAATTAGGGTTCCCATTAAACCATAATTAACTAGGAATAGACTTCTACCCATTAAGTTGATACTCAATTAGGAATCTAGGGCCTTAATTAATTAGATCACATAATAGGGACTAATATAATAAAATAACCCAATGTGATAAATTATTAATCTACATACATAGCCCATACTTTAAATAAACATATTATTATTTAAATATGTCTAACAATCTCCCACTTGGGCTATGTCTATGTACCTGATATAATTAAATCACATAAACCTTAAGCGCGCATAAACAGGTTATTTCAACAATAGAATTTCCCTTTAGTTCAACCTGGTCCATCTCCTGTATTGGCACAGAATCAAGGCGGCTTTCGTCACTACCCTTGTAACTAAACCTTCCTTGATCACCAATTCCAATCCATTCAATGACATAGATCAAGTATGGATGGATAGCATAGAAACTACATGCAAAGTGATCTAGATCATCCCTGTTTCCAACTGGTCCAAATTCCTTAATGAGATCATTCTAAAGAGATTTATGCTAAACTGCATGCATGATAAACGAGCTCAGATAATAAAACATAAACCATCAACTTTATTCTATATAGAAAATAAACAAAATAAGGTCAGAGAACATCCTCAATAACAAACTCCCACTAAAACACGGAATCAGAAAAGTAACTAACATCCATGTGAGCAACATGCTCATAAAAAACTTTAGGTGGTAAACCTTTAGTCAATGGATCTGCCACCATAGAGTTTGTTCCTATGTGTTCTATCGAAATTTGACCATTCTGAACTCTTTCTTTAATAACTATAAACTTGACGTCTACATGCTTTGACTTCATATTGCTTCTGTTGTTGTTGGAATACATCACTGTTGACTTATTGTCACAAAATAATTTTAGTGGTCTTTCTATGCCAACCACTATCCACAGCTTAGTGACAAAATTTCGCAACCATATTCCATGATTGGATGCCTCATAACATGCTATAAACTCCGCAGCCATGGTAGAAAAAGCCATAAGTGTTTGTTTAACACTTTTCCAAGATACAGCTCCTCCGGCCAATATGAAGATATAGCTTGAAGTGAATCATAAAGTGTCTTGACATCCAGCATAATCAGAATCAGAATACCTAATGATCTCCAAAACTTCTAATCTCCGATAAGTGAGCATATAATCTTTTGTTCTCTATAAATACCTCATAACCCGTTTGGCTACTTTCCAATGATCCATCCCCAGGTTACTCAAATATCAGCCTAACACTCCAACTATGAACGCAATATCTGGACACGTACATACTTGAGCATACATTAGACTTCCAATGGTTAATGCATAGGGAACCTTCTGCATCTCCTTAGTCTCGAGTGTGGTCTTGGGGCATTGACCTAAATAAAATTTATCACCTTTAGCGATCGAGGTATCTCTTGGTGCACAATCTTTCATGCCAAATCTACTTGATAACTTGTAGAAATACAAGTTATTTAGGCCACCTTATCTAGATATTGCAGCCAAAAGTTAGTGAATATGTGCCGATTGTGTGAAGATTAATTTAGAAATACAATAATTATAAATGATCGCAATTACACCCACTAACGTCATAAAGATGGAAGACAAGCTGAGTTTTACTCTGTTTTGCAGGAAACCAAGTCACCGCTTGCGCTCAAGGCTCACGAGAAACTGATCAACACATCTCTGTCACATTGCACCCGTCAATCAATAATGAAGAAACGATTACCGCAATGACGGCGCAATGCGATAGTCGATCCAGAGCTAACTTTCAATCGCATGCGGTAATAAAAAAACACCGCATGTGAATACTCGATCGAAAGATGCAGCTGAGCAATGCAAAAGTAGAGAATTGAGACACGTGTACAACTAACGGTTGTGCAGAATTGACGGTCTGATTGCATAACAGAAGGAATAATATCCCTCCATCTTCGAAATTACCATAACCATCAGTGGTGACCACAAGGCCGGAATCAAAGACCTGCACCTATAAATACCCCATAGATTTCAGAGAAAACTTATGCTACTTGATACGGGGCTAAGTGCTGTTAAACTGTTGAGAGAAAAGGCTAAGCTAAGTGCTTAAGTAAAGAAATCCGGGAAGAAGACGAGATAAGGCCAAGAGGTGAATCTCAGATCTAATCTGCCGAATACCTGATTGGAAGCTCTGTGCATTGATCTCTGCTACCGGTGGAGCAAGCCTGAGAGGGAAGCTCTCCCTACCATCAAATCCATCCTATCTGAAAAGTAGATCTCCATCAAATCAGTGCCAAGACATTGATACTTGTTTGTATCTGTTCTATCTCTTTCATCATTGTATTTCACTTTATCTTTATCTTTTCATTCACACACCATGTATCAAACTCTTAATAGATATATTAAATGTTTCGATAGCTTTCATATACCATTCTCTGTCTATTTCCATTCCTCCATTAATCATTTTCTCCATGATGTCTTTTTAATTCCCTGATAGATAATATGAATCAAACAAGTACTTAATCTGTGTTAAAGGTATAAAATGTGTTTAGCTAAGGCATGCTAGACGACATCTTCACCTGTGAGAGTAGAAGTGAAGATGTCATTCTGATCTATCGAGAGAGGATTAGAAGAATGCGTTAACTAAAACGAGTAGTACTTCCAGACATGGAATCAACCTTGCGTTCATTACGTTATTCTCTGTTTCACCACAGATATGTGGGAGCGTGGCTGATCACTGAAAGGTGTATGCCAAGAGAAGAGCGGAACAGTATTTCTAGCTTCAACACAATTGAGAACTTGCGCTGTTTATATTATTTATCTTTCTCTTTCTATTCTGTTCATAAGACTTGCCGCCACATTCCACGTCTTTGTACAACTTTCACAGCCAGCCTATACCCCAGCATCTTGTAACATGAAGCCTGTATCTTGTATCATCTAGCTTAGGTTTATTGTATTTTATTTTATTATCGCATCTTTACTGCGTTACTTTATTTTATCGCAATTTATATACCTGTACAAACATATTTTTAAAGATTGAAAACCTGTCGCATATATCATGAACATATCACAATAACCTAAAAAAGTCCCTGAGTTCGACCTCGGATCACACCGAAAAACTTGCAGTGGAATTACACTTGGTTCCATCGTAAGGAAACTTGTGACAACGCATGGCATACTACGTGAACATCCATAATTAACGCATATCTAGCAGTAGTATCACATCATTTCGAGCATAGAACATCATCAATCATACCTATCAGTGATTTAATCAAAAACTTTATGGCGCCATTGTCAGGGAACTGGTAACGGGAACATGGATTTGTAGTTTATAGATTCAATTTTTGCATTACACTACTCGAGATCTTTCAATATAGTTCTTTTGTGACAATCTCAAAATACCTTGAGAAGATCTCGCAGTATTTCAATTCCTAATACAAAAGAAGCATCACCAAGATCCTTCATCTCAAAATTTCTTTTGGGAAATCTCGTAGTGTCATGCAATAAACCTACATCATTACTAGCTATGAGTATGTCATGACATATAACACCAGAAAGATTGATTTACTCCCATTAAACTTGTGATATACACAACCTTCCACTATGTTCACCTCAAAACCAAATGAGGTTATCACTTTATGGAATTTGTGATACCATTGACGAGAGGCTTGCTTGAGACCGTAGATGAATTTCTTTAATTTACACACCATAGACTTTGAATTACTAGACACAAAGTTTTCTGGTTGCACCATATAAATCGTCTCATCAATGTTTCCATTGAGAAACACAATTTTTACATCCATTTGGTGTAGCTCTAAATCAAAGTAAGCTACCAGTGCCATGATTACCCTAATAGAGTCTTTAGAAAGTCTCTTTGTAATCAATACCTTCCTTTTGAGTAAAACCCTTTGCAATAAGACGAGCCTTATATCTTTCGATATTGCCATGTGAATCCCTTTTGGTTTTAAATATCCATTTACAACCTATGGGTTTCACTCCTGATGGTAGTTCGACAAGTTCCTAACGTCATTGTTTTTTATGGATTTTATTTCCTCTTCCATAGCACTTATCCATTTTTTAGAGTTGGAACTTTGTAAAGCTTGTTAGAAGTTGATTGGATCATCTTCCATTATGCCCACATCATCATGATGTTCTTGAAGAAACACAATATAATCATCTGGAATTGCACTTCTTCTCTCTCTAGTAGATCTTCTTAATGGCACTTCTTGAGGTTGTTGAGTTTGAACTTTAGGTTCAACAACGGGGACTTCAATGTTGTCTTGTTCTATAATTGGTTAAATAATGAAGTCAAGAATTGGAGCCTGAACATCATTTATAATCACATGAGAAAAAGAAACCAATTCCTCTTCAAAGACAACTTTCCTTATGTTATCTTCCCCCTCTCTCTCCCTCCCCCCCCCCCCCCCTCTCCCCTTCCAAACTCAACATCTTCAAGGAATCTAGCATTTTCTATCTCAAACAATGATCTAGAAGTGGGATCATAAAACTTGAAACCACGAGAGTGCTCAGAATACCCAACAAAATAGCAGCTAATAGTTATTGAGTCCAATTTTCTTTCAGCCTATAAGGTCTAGCCTCAGTTGGACAACCCCAGATGTGAAGATGCCTAATACTAGGCTTCTTTCTTGTCCACAACTCATAAGGGGTTTTGGCTACTACTTTACTAGGTACTCTATTAAGGATATATATTGCAGTCTTTAGTACCTCACCCTAGAGGAATTCTGGTAGAGAAGATGACTAATCATACTTCTTACCATATCCTTAAGTGTTCTATTTCGCCTTTCTGCTACACCATTCATGCTGGGTTTGCCCGGCATAGTGTATTGCGGGACGATTCCATATTCTTTTAGGTATTTGAAAAAGGGCCCTGGATGTTGTTCACTTGATCTATCATATCTACCATAATATTCACCACCACGATCAGATTTGACAGCCTTAATTTTCTTTCCAAGTTGAAGTTCAACTTCAGCTTTGAAAGAATTGAAAATGTCCAAGGATTGAGACTTCTCATGAATTAAATATACCCATATCTTGAATAGTTATATATGAACGTAATAAAATATTGTTATCCATTCCAAGAGGCCGTAAGGAATGGACCACAAATGTCTGTATTTATTAGTTCTAAGATATCTGAGCATCTGTTGGTACCTAATTTTCTTATGTTTGTCTGTTTTCCCTTAATACATTCCACACAAACGTTGAAGTTACTTAAATCAAGGGAATCAAGAATTCCATCTCACACAAGTCTCTGAATTCTCTGTTTAGAGATGTGATCTAAATGCTTGTGCCATAACATAGCATAATTCTCATTTAATTTATGCTTTGTACCACATGAATTAGATTACAAGATCTTGTTAAATGAAGCAAAAGAATCAAACATATATAGGCTATCAATTAAAGAACTAGTACCAATAAACTTAGAATCTTGAACAAGACTAACTTTATTATTTCCAAAAGAACAAGAAAAACGAAAATTTTCCAAACTGGAAATAGAAACTAAATTTCGTCTAAATGATGGGACAATAAAAGTCTCTTTCAGATCCAAATAACATACAGTTTTTTAAAAGTAATCTAAAATTTTCAATAGCTTAAACTGGAACTGTTTTGCCATCGCCTACATAGATGAATCTTTCAGCATTACTTGGCGGCCAGTTCCACAGGCAACCCTGCATTGATATACTTATGTGATTAGTAGCACCATAATCTATCCACCAAGTATCTGTAGGTACAAAAGCTAAATTAACTTTAGATCAAACCAAAGTAAGAAGTTTACCCTTCTTTACATGCCACTTGGTGTACTTGGGACAATCTTTCTTGAAGTGATCTTTCCTTTTGCAGAAAAAACAAGGATTTTCAGTAGCTTGTTTCTTGTTTTCATTCTGCTAAGATGTGAAGAATCTCTTAACGAAGAGTTCCATGAGTGCCGTAGGATCTCTCCAATTTCATCGTGACCAAAATACACCATATACATTCGAACGTACAGTTATGCAAATATACAGTAATTAACGGCATACTTTAAACATTTAAATGTAATAGAAAGAGTTCTCATACCAGTTGAAGACGCTCTTCAAGTTTTGGAACTCAACGTAGCAGAAGACCTCTACCCGATCAACAAACGCCTAGTGCGTCGGCTGCAGTAGCACGAACAACTACAAACAAATGAACACAACAGGGACGACACCACTAGAAAGGAGCCCTTGGTATTCTTGGAGTGAGAACCCAAAGTGTGGTCTTTGGTGAGTTTGGTAGAGGTAGGAGGAAGAACTGATCGTGTAGACGATAAGCAAGTGGGAGAGAATAGGAAGCTATTGCATAGCTAGATGCTTATCGCTTAGAAGAAACTACACAATCATGTAGGTTTTACTGAACGATCGTTTAGGAAAAGGTAGGCGATCATTTAGTAAACACGACACACTATATGATCATTTAGGAAAGCTGACCGATCGTTTAGGAACTAATGTGCGATCGTTTAGGCGCGAGGTATGCGGTCGTTTAGGCGCTGAGCGACTATCGTATAGGCTCTCGACTTAAGCGATCATTTACATTTCCACACCAATGAAAAACCTTCCGATCTTTTTTCGAACTTCGCAAAATGAAACAAAATTTCATTTTTATTCTTCGGTTATAATGACCGACGCGGTTTTCCCACTAACGCACGTTCGAGAGAGTTTTTTGGTTAATTATCATACACTTAACCAATTAAATTATTAATAAATATAATCATATTATATTTTTACCCTATAGTTTGATATCACATATCTACTATAGTAATTTCTCATCTATTTGATATAAATCATATTTATATCTAATTTCCTCCAAAATAATGTATCTCATACAATTAGTCAATTATATCATATATAATTAACCAGTCTAATTATATCATATATAATCGAACTTCCTCTTGTCAATTTGAATATTTCAAATTAACCCAAATACTAATTCTCACCTTTATCCAAGCTACCCAAGGGACCTAATGGACCTGTGGCTTGAAGCTCCAACTGTCTGTGAATAGCTGACTAAACTCTTTATCCACGAGATCTACAATCCGTTAACTGTCAGACATTCCATTAAAGACCAACAACTGAACTCTTCTTACCACAGATATATTTTGTGTCCATCGAATATAACCAATCATGAGTACGACGACCTTTCACAGATGCTCGTAACTACAGGTGGGCCAAATTACCATTTTCCCCTGTAGTTACATCTCACTCCTTAAGTACCACTGACTCCTCTAATGAACAATACAACATAGTCCAATTATGTGTGAACACCTTTCAGGCCAAGAGAAGGTGTGTGGTGCCACATCGTTCAAGCCCTGGAATCAACCCTTAAGGGAGCTATCTATCTACTTACCCCTATCTCAAGGAAGGAGTGAATTCCATCTTGTGTAGTTGAGTTCCCAGCTCTCAAATCAGACGAATCCCTAGAATGGTAGGTTTGAATCGGCGACTTGGCCACTCGCACCCATATAAATCAAAGAACCGCCCTCAATGGCAGGAGTTCCCAACTCACTCAGGATTGAGGTCATGTTACCTATGGTCATTCTAGTGAAGGGAAGTCTTTGTCATGAACGGTGTTATATAATGAGACGTTAACACTTCGTGGTCAAGTCTTATACAAACATTTTGTATAGGTCGCCCCCGCTTGCATGTTCCCAACACGAATGATCAGGATCAGACTATCTGTGATAAGTCACAACCTTGTGACCATTCCACAAAGCGGGCCGCATCCATAGCGTCACCAGGATAAGGTTTTCTTCCTATATCTATATACTACAAGCCATTTTGGTTATCACTCAAGACATGATCCACTTGTATGTCACTATGTACATGCTTAAGTTACATACAGATAACCAGGGATTTTATGTTTATTTGTTTGTGGTAAAGCAAATAAAATATGCAACTGAGCAGAAAACAAGATGTGAAGTAAATATAATATATTATGCAACACAAGCGTTCGTACAAATTGTTTACAAACTACAGAACACGAGACTTTAGGGCATCAACCCCAACAAGATGTCCCTTCTACAGCATCCACAGATTTCCTTTTCTTTTTATCACGAGAGCCTGTTGCCAAATGAGCACTTTCTGTCCTCTCTCTTAATCCTATCTTCTTCTTGCACACATTGTGAGATAAACCCATTAATACTCCATTTATCCTTCTGAGTATTATAACTTATCTTAAGTTAAGTGAATTGTGCAGGAAGAGAGATAAGTACCAGATGCATGAGTAAATTTTCATTTATCTCGATATCAAGTGTCTTTAATTTACCTGCGAGATTGGACATTTCCATAATGTACTCCCTTATGTTTTCATTGCCCTTATACCTCATAGAAGTTAAAGAAGTCAAAAGACTACTTGCTTTCCTTTTCTCATTTTTAGCAAAATATTTCTCAATTTGAGCAAGGAACTTATTGGCATTTTCACTTTCTGTGATAGAGCCCCGAAAAGACTCCATTAAATGCCTAATGATCATCAGACACATGCAATTTGATTGTTCCTACTTCTCTATATTAGTCGTATTTGGTTGTTCCTCAGTAGAAGTAGGTTTATCGGTCCTTAATGCAAGGTCCAAATCCATACACCCGAGAAGTATTTCTAGGGTTTCCTTCCAAATGTTGAAGTTCGATCAATTCAACTTAGGGATTGAACTCAGATTTCCAGATATTTGAGTAAGACAAACTGAAACAATAAATAACAAAACAATGCTCACAATTAAAATATAACAAAATAATTTCACATATGTGGTGGGCCCCTTTAAAAATACCTAACACAATATTGATGTCCAACCTTTATGCAAAAACACTAACTGTAAATGGTACTTAGTGATCAAAATACTAACAATTAACTCTGTAAAAAAATAGCCTTTCTTTGGACCGACTATTTTTCACTTGAGCAATCCTTATGCTTGTCACATACTCATTACCACATGCATACCCAAAATTTGGCCAAATAATTATCTTCTTTTGGGCCAATAATTATTTGCATAAATTCATGAATATGCACATCTTGTATTTTAGAATTAAATTGATCTAGATAACAGAGGCTACTTTGGTAACATATTATTTTGACCAATTCAATCGAAAATATAAGACAAAATAATATAATAATATTATTATCTAAAAATAAAGGAGGAAGAACACCAAATAGCCTTTACCAATATTGACTTAATAATTGCATACACATAATACAATTAAAACGACATAAACATGTGAATATCGCCAAATATCATCAATCAAATTTAAATTTAAATTCACCAAAATATCAATCAAATTTAAATTTTGTCCACAACATGATCAATAAATCTTGAATCCACAACATGATTAATCAAATTTAAATTAAATCCATAACATGATTAATAAATTTAACTTAAATTGACAATATTTTCACTCAAATTAAAACCGAATTCACAAAATTATCAATTAAAAATCTTGATTTTAAATTCATTAAACTATCAATAATTAAAATCAAGATTTCTAATTGATAATTTTGTGAATCCGGTTTTAATTTGAGTGAAAATATTGTCAATGTAAATCAAGAATCATCGACAAGATCAAAGAAAAACCACTGGTAAAATCAAATAGATTTTTTTCTTCCCAATAGATGTTAGATTGGAAAAATTGGATCAATTAATTATTAACAAAATTGATTAATCAGTTCTATGGACTTGAATCTACTGAACTCATCGATTAAAAGAAGAAAAAAACTGTGCAATAACACAAATTGCCTACCCAAGAACTTGCACAAATTGCGAAAAACATTAAAAAAATTGAAATAAAAATTGTGTTCATGCCAATTTTCAATCACATTAAAATGTTAAAGAACACAAATCCGTTTGGAAAAATCTGAACATTCAGTAAAATTGTGTTCACCTTTTTTTTTTTCTTTTAAATAATCTTTAAATTCTTTAACCAAAAATAAAAATCCCAATGGAAAACAAACCTAAACTAACAATTCAACATGAAATTCATGCTCTGATACCACTTGTTAGCATAAATTCTTAATATCTATATTGAATAGATAAACCCTAGCATCATTCCTACCAAATTGTCAAGAATAATATATCGGATTCCATTGCAAAATTGATGATAGCTTCAAGATGATGATGGATGACTATGATCTTCTTCAACCAAAACTTCAAATAGTCTTAGTGGGATCTCTCTCTAGATGGGATTCAAGAAAGACTCAATGCTTATTTTTTTTGATATGTTGGGGACTATAGCCCTAAGATCTCTTTATATACTAGTTTAATTAGGGTTCCCATTAAACCCTAATTAACTAGGAATAGGCTTCTACCCATTAAGTTCATACTCAATAGGAATCTAGGGCCTTAATTAATTAAATCACATAATAGGGCCCAATCTAATAAAATAATCCAATGTGATAAATTATTAATCTACATACATAGTGATAAATTATTAATCTACATACATAGCCCATACTTTAATTAAACATATTATTATTTAAATATGTCTAACAAATGCATGTCTTGCATGACTATACATGAAATTATATCAATCTAGTCATGCACCAACTTTAGAGATAGCAGACCCACCTATACTATTGCATTTATGATCAGTTTTACACTATAGAACTACAAGTGGAGTTAAAGACTCTCGGTCATTTTATTGTACGTCTACTCAATATCAGGTATTATTTTCTTTATATCTTCATTTTATTTTAATTTTATATAATAAAAAGTTTTAATTATGTTACAAGCATGTGTAGATAGAGTAGTATTTTAACTGCATATGAGCATTATGCAAATATGTTAATAGTATACTGATTATCATTTGATCGACTAATGAACAATTAGGTAAGAGCATATATCTTTCATATAAAAATAATTATCAAATATTTTTTGGGTTCTAATTATTCATTTATAAAATTTTAGATTAATTGATTGTTGGCGAGCACTCTAATATGCTTATGACATTATTGCCTAATTATTGTCAATGGTCAAGTCATTTATGACTGTTGAATGAGAAATTTTTGACCAATCATAAGTTGCCACGTCATTTACTAAATTAATGACGAAATTCCAAATCATTAAATTTGAGCTCAATTAGAAGTTGACATATGTCTCGAATAGAAGTTGAAGACAAATTTCGATGACGCCATGTGATTTTATCATGACCGTTAAATCAGATAAGATTGATTTGGCCAAATTTGATATTATTATTTGGGTCAAAGTCCAACTAATTGGGCCCAAAGGCCAAGCCCATGGATCAACTAAGCCCAAGGCCACCTGTGAACTCTATAAATAGAGAAACTCTATTCGTTTGGAGAGGTCAACAATTTTATACTCCAGAGAGCTTATAGAGAATTCTCTACAATCAGAAGACTCCTTGACTCCTGAAGCTGACCATGCCTGAAGACTGAAGTCCTTCGAAGATGCAAACATTCTGAAGATTGAAGTCCTTTGAAGATACAAGCACTCTGACCACGCTTGAAGACTGAAGTCCTTTGAGGATACAAGCAATTCCACATTCAGAGAGCCTAGAGAGAATTCATCAACAAGTAGAAGACTCCCAAGACTCCTTAAGCTACACTCCTAGAAGACAGAAGACCCTTGAAGACACAAACACTTTTCCAAGACTTCTACTTCAAGATCATTTGGTACTTTTCTTCTTCAAGTCATGCACATCCACCCAACCGAGAGAGAATCAGAGGATCAAGTACTAGAGATCGAACCACATCGCATCAAATCAATCTCAACATCAACACCAACTCAAGTTCAACTCCACGAAATAAGTTTCTCTAGAAGCCTCGTGTAAACATTAATCATCCAAGAAGATCAACAAGCCCGAAGGCCGATCATCCAAGAAGATCAACAAGCCCAAAGGTCGATCATCCAAGAAGATCAACAAGTCCAAAGGCCGATCGTTTAAGAAGATCAAAAAGCCAAAGGCCGATCGTCTAAGAAGATCATCAAGTCCAAATGTCGGTCATCCAAGAAGATCAACAAGCCCAAAGGTTAATTGTCCAAGAAGATCCCCAAAGGTCGATCATCCAATAAGATCAACCAGCCCAAAGGTCGATCATCCAAGAAGATTACCAAGCTCAAAGGTCGATCGTCCACGAAGATCATCAAGCCCAAAGACCGATCATTCAAGAAGACTAACAAGTCTGAGGGCCGATCATTCAAGAAGATCAACCAGCTTAAAGAATATAGTTTATTTTGAAAGCATCAAAATATTATGTATTAGAGATTGTACTAACTTTCCATAAAATTAATACAAATACAAAGTTCAAGTTCCACAAAATAAATTTCTCTTGAAATCTCGTGCGAACAAATTGGCACGCCCAGTGGGACCTTTCTACCTCTCATCTCTTTCTCGTCATCCAAGTCAATAAACCTACAAATGACATCAAAGAAAGTTGTATCCAAAGCTACCGTCGCAAGTGATACTTATATAAGCTTTGTCATTACGGAAAAACTAATGGAATCTACTAAAGGTGGGATCGTTATTAGAGGAAATCCCTTATTCGACGGCTACGTTTCTGCTACTGATCCATCATATAAAGAATCATACTTTGATGTAGTATCTGTCATGGTGACTGAATAACGGTTGAGTCAGACATGGCAGAGATGGAAAGGAAGATAAATTTTCTAACGAAGGTTGTTGAAGAGCGAGATGATGAAATCATCGCTTTAAGAGATCAAATACAGGCTCGAGAAACCGCTGAGTCGAGTCAATCTCCAACTACAAAAGCCAATGACAAAGGAAAGACTGTCTTGCAGGAAGACCAACTGCAACAATCTACCTCTATTGCCACCCTGTCAATTCAACAGTTGCAGGATATGATTACAAACTCCATACGAGTTTAGTACAAAAGACAATCGTAGTCCCCCTTTATGTACTCCAAGTCGTACACCAAGAGAATTGACAACCTAAGAATGCTAGCTGGGTATCAACCTTCAAAGCTTCAGTAGTTCGATGGAAAGGGCAATCCAAAACAACATGTTGCACACTTCATTGAAACCTGCAAAAATCCAGGAACCAAAGAAAACCAACTAGTCAAGCAGTTCATTCGTACCTTGAAAGGAAATGCTTTCAATTGGTATACTGATTTGGAGCTAGAAGTGATTGACAGTTGGGAACAGCTAGAAAAGGAGTTCCTGAACTGCTTCTAGAATACAAGGCACACTGTTAGCATGATGGAGCTGATAAACACCAAACAGTGGAAGAGAGAGACAGTCATTGATTACATCAACCGATAGAGAGCACTGAGTCTGGATTGCAAAGATAGACTCACTAAATTATCTGCAGGTGAGATGTGCACTTAAGGCATGCATTTTGGGCTTCTGTACATCCTACAAGGGATAAAACCTCGTACATTTGAGGAGTTGGCAACACGCGCTCATGATATAGAGTTAAGCAAACAAGTCCCGGAAGGGAGAAAATACAAGAATGAATCTAAGGGCACTGAAAAGATTGTGGATAGTGCCACAAAAGAATCTATGGTCGTTCATGTGACCCCGCAGAAATTTTTCTCCAAAGGAAAACAAACAAAATTTGAAAGAATACACAATGAGAGCGAGAAGCGTCGTCCAACTCTTAAGGAAAGACAAGATAAGGTTTATCCATTCCTGACTCTAATGTGGCAGATATGTTGGAGCAAGCAGGAAAAGTAGATGATCCTAACTACTACAAGTATCATCGGGTCATTAGTCACCCAGTTGAAAAGTGTTTCGTGCTGAAGGAACGAATTCTCAAGTTGGCTCGTGAAAAAAGATTGAGTTAGATTTGGATGAAATAGCTTAGACAAATCACGCTACAGTAGCGGCAATTTCAAGTGTTCCAACACTGTCTGTGTCCCATGCTCAAAGACAAAGCCCGATCCAGTTCGGAGCCTTCGAGCCTATAGTTGTTTGGTTCTAACAAGAGATTCAAACAACAAATTCCAAAAAGAAAGATGAGCTTGTTGGAGATGACAACGTAGGGTGGATAATTGTGACTTGTCGAAAAAGAAGACATTAAACTCCACCCAAAAAGAGTCACGTTCCTATCGAAGCTATAGAAGAAGGAACAAGACTTATAAAAAGAAAGGCAAAAAGATGACACAAAAGCCTAAGCCTGCTAAGAAAGAAGACAAAAACTTTCCTCAATTCCGATAGCCGGCAACTTCGGTAGAATTTCTCCCAATAAGCTTTCTTAATAATCAAGAGAAAGTATCAGAAGTTATTACATGTCACACTGTCGACATAGTGGAAGTCGAAAACAATCATATAACTGTCGAAGAAGTCAACGACTCAGAAGAAATGAAGCAAAGAACTTCTGTCTTCGATCATATTAAGCCTTCAAGTGCTCGATCTTCGGTCTTTCAAAGATTGATATGGCCATGGTAGGAGAAGAAGACCAATGTCCAAAAACTACTCCTACTTGAACTTTAGCCTTCAAAAGGCGAAGTATATCCACATCAAAGAAAGATCGACCTTTAACATTTGCTTTTGATCATCTCATGACAACAAGCGATCAACATAAAGGAAGGATGAAAATCTTGAAGGCAACGTCATTCCATGAAGAAAACAACAATGAAAAGATACACAGTCGTGTCCCTTCACGCATGAAGAGAAAAGTTTATGTTGACATAAGTACAGAAGGTTCCTTGATAGTGAAGCCAAAACTCATCATATTGACGAATCCTACAAATGTAGAGGGTGATCAAAACCATGATAAAATAAGAGCTTCTGAAGTTTAAATGAAGAAACTCATCATCGCAAGAGCCTAAATTGCATGATGCTTCTGGCCCACATGAGCTTAAAATTTGAACGACCCCAAAAAGAAAAAAATTTCGTACAAACTACGTTTTGACTTGATCCCAATCATTATGAAGGGTATGTAGGCAGCTTGAAAGAAACTTCAAGTTTAGTCCAGTTAAAAGAAAAAAAAATTAAACTACATTATGACTTGATCCCAATCATTATGAAAGGTATGTAGGCAGCTTGAAAGAAACTTCAAGTTCAGTCCAGTTAAAAAAAAAAAAAAAATGAACTACATCATGATTTGATCCATTTCTTTAAGAGTACGAAGGCAACTTAAAGAAATTTAAGTTTAGTCCATCAGAAAAGGTACCACAACCACCTAAGTATGATACTACAAGATTGATGTTGATCATCCCCGTTAAAGAATGACACCCCAGATTGAAGATGTTCATCCCTATTGGGGGCAACACAATAGATTGAAGATGTTCATCCCTCGTAAGGAGCTAGCACAATAAATAAAAGGCACAACTTGAAATGCGCTTCACTTCCTCTTTAAAATCAAACTTGGATGCTTCTCCATCTTCAAGTTCAGAGGCTTCGTCGAATGCTCAAGTCTGGTGGCTTTGCAATGCCATCTTCATGCTCAAAGTCGCGAAGTCGAGCTCAATGTGAAGATTCATCGATGCTTCGTCAAACTCAAGTGTAAAGGATTCGCCGATGCTTTAAGCTCAAATGTAGAGGGTTCACCGATTTTTCAAGCGTAAGTGCAGAAGATTTTTCGATGCTTCGTCAAACTCAAATGCGAAGGATTTGCCGATGCTTTGTCAAACTCAAACGTGAAGGTCTCGTCGATGCTTCTCCATCTTCAAGTTCAGAGGCTCCATCGATGCTGCTCCATCTTCAAGTTCAAAATTGGCATGCATGACCCTACTTCCATCTTCAAGTTTAAGAGTGTTGTGCATGGCCCCACTTCCATCTTCAAGTTCAAGATTGATGTGCATGGCTCTGCTTCCATCTTCAAGTTTAAGATTAGTGTACATGGATCCACTTCCATCTTCAAGTTCAAGGTCAGTATGCATGGCTCTGCTCCGTCTTCAAGTTCAAGGTTGGTGTGCATGGCTCGGTTCCATCTTCAAGCTCAAGGTCGATGTGCATGGCTCTGCTTCATCTTCAAGTTCATGGTCAGTGTGTATGGCTCGGCTTCATCTTCAATGACTCAGTCTATAAAATCATGATGTAGCTTCGCTTCATCTCCAAAGTCTGGCATGGTTCGCTTCATCTTCAAAGTCGTGGCATGGCTTTGCTTTGTCTCCAAACTGATGGTACAACTTCGCTTCATCTCCAAAATGTTGGCGTCGTTTCGCTTTATCTCCAAAGTCTAGCATGGCTCGCTTCATCTCCATAAGTTTGACATCGCTTCGCTTCATCTCCACAAGTCAGGCGCGGCTTCACTTCATCTCCACAAGTCAGGCGCGGCTTTGCTTCATCTCCACAAATCAAGCGCGGCTTCGTTTCATCTCCGAAAGTCAAGCGCGGCTTCGCTTCATCTCCGAAAGTCAAACGCGGTTTCGCTTCATCTCAGAAAGTCAAGCGCGGCTTCGCTTCATCTCCGAAAGTCAAGCCTGGCTTCGCTTCATCTCCGAAAGTCAAGCCCGGCTTCGCTTCATCTCCGAAAGTCAAGCCCGACTTCGCTTCATCTCCGAAAGTCAAGCCCGACTTCGCTTCATCTCCGAAAGTCAAGCCCGGCTTCGCAGCCTCGCTTCATCTCCGAAAGTCAAGCCCGGCTTCGCAGCCTCGCTTCATCTCCGAAAGTCAAGTGCGGCCTCCCTTCATCACGAAAAGTCAAGTGCGGACTCGCTTCATCACGGAAAGTCAAGTGCGGCCTCGCTTCATCACGGAAAGTCAAGTGCGGCCTCGCTTCATCACGGAAAGTCAAGTGCGGCCTCGCTTCATCACGGAAAGTCAATTGCGGCCTCGCTTCATCTCTGAAAGTCAAGTGCGGCCTCGCTTCATCTCTGAAAGTCAAGTGCGGCCTCGCTTCATCTCTGAAAGTCAAGTGCGGCCTCGCTTCATCTCTGAAAGTCAAGTGCGACCTTGCTTCATCTCTGAAAGTCGAGTGCGGCTTCGCTTCATCTCCGAAAGTCAAGTGCGGTTTCGT
Source organism: Benincasa hispida (assembly GCF_027475165.1). Taxonomy (NCBI): domain Eukaryota; kingdom Viridiplantae; phylum Streptophyta; class Magnoliopsida; order Cucurbitales; family Cucurbitaceae; genus Benincasa; species Benincasa hispida. The sequence goes on from NC_143485.1 coordinate 28,160,873, forward strand.
TTCATCTCCGAAAGTCAAGTGTGACTTTGTTTTGTAAGAAAAAAAAAAGTTAAAAAAAAAACGAAACAAAAAAGATCAAAAGAAAGAAAAAAAAAACAAAAACAAAAGAAAGAAGGAAAGAAAAAAATAAAAAAAAAATAAAAAAAAAAAAGAAGAAAGAAAGAAAAGATTAAAAAAAGGGAAGAAAACGTTGGAAGAAAAGAGAAAAATGAGAGAAAAGAAAGATTAGAAGAAGATGAGGGATGAGGATAATAGGGGGTTTGGATCCTATTTATAGAGGTTCCTTAGTTTCAACTTAGGAAATCCAAATTAAATAAAAGATTTGATTTAAAATATTAGATTTTTTTATTAGATTTCCTAATTTGATTCTATCCTAATTTCAAATTAAATTAAACAAAATTCCTATTTAATTTAATCTTATTAGATTTTATCCTCAAATTTATCTTCAACCAAGATTTGGATATATTCTAAATTTTATTGAAAATCAAATTTAAATTGTGGATAAAATCACAAATTGGATAAAATTACAAATTAAAATCTGACCATATTCCAAATTTTATTTAAAATCAAATGGTTCAATATTGAGATTAAATTGTAAATAAAATCTCAAATTAAAATTTGGGCATATTCCAAATTTTATCTCAAATCTAAATCATCATACTTTTATCTCAAGCCAAATTATTAAGGATAAAATTTCAAATTAAAATTTAGGTATATTCCAAATTTTATCCCAAATCTAAATCACCAAATCATACTTTTATCCTCAAGTCAAATTATTAAGGATAAAATCTTAAATTAAAATTTAAGCATATTCCAAATTTTATCCCAAATCTAAATCGACTTTTATCCTCAAGCCAAATTATAAGGATAAATTTTCAAATTAAAATTTGGGCATCTTCTAAATTTTATATCAAATTCATCCAAATTTAAGTTCTTATCTCTATTTCCAAATCAAGTTCTAGAAAAGATCTAAAATTCATCCCAAATTAAAGTTTGGCCACATTCCAAAGTCAAGTATCCTATTGAGTTTTTATCTTCAATCAAAATAAATTGCGGATAAGAAAGAAAAAAATATCAATGGATCTTTTATTGAAAATTAGGCATATCCCAAATTTTATCTTAAATCGAAATCAAATTGGAATAAAATCTCAAATCAAAATTTGACCATATTCCAAATTTTATTCCAAATTCAAGTTGTCTAGCTTTGATTTTTTTTTTCTTCAATCGAAATAAATTGTGGATAAGAAAAAATCTCAATTGATCTTTTATTAAAATCTGGGCATATCCCAAATTGTATCTTAAATCCAAATCAAATTAAATGGGGACAAAGCTTAAATTTTTTTTGTAAATTTGGTGATATTCCAAATTCAAGTTAAACTTATGTACTAAATTCATAGTTTGACTAACACATTAATTGAGGTCAAATTCAAGAACAAATATATTTTGATTTTGATTCCAGCTTTATATTTTTCGAGATTTATCCACGTATAAATCTCGAGAGGGGCATTTGTTGAATGAGAAATCTCAATTGATCTTTTATTAAAATCTAGACATATCACAAATCGTATCTTAAATCCAAATTAAATTAAATGGGGACAAAGTTCAATTTTTTTTTTTGTAAATTTGGCAATATTCCAAATTTTATTCCAAATTCAAGTTAAACTTATGTACTAAATTCATAGTTTGACTAACACATCAATTGAGGTCAAATTCAAGAACAAATATATTTGGATTTTGATTCTAACTTTATATTTTTCTAGATTTATCCACCCATATGTGCATAAATCTCGAGAGGGGCATTTGTTGAATGAAAAATTTTGGACCAATCACAACTACGTCATTTACTAAATTAATGATGAAATTTCAAATCATTAAATTTGGGTTCAATTAGAAGTTGATATATGTCCGAATAAAAGTTGAAGACAAATTTCAATGACGCCACGTGGTTTTATCATGACCGTTGAATCAGATAAGATTAATTTGACCCAGTTTGATATTATTATTTGGGTCAAAGTCCAACTAATTGGGCCCAAAAGCCAAGCCCATGGATCAACAAAGCCCAAGCCCACCTGTGAACTCTACAAATAGAGAAGCGCTCTTCGTTTGGAGAGGTCAGCAATTTTATACTCCAGAGAGCTTATAGGGAATTCTCTACAGAAGACTCCTTGACTCTTGAAGCTGATCATGCCTGAAGACTGAAGTCCTTCGAAGATACAAGCATTTTGAAGACTGAAGTCCTTTGAAGATGCAAGCATTCTGACCGCGCTTGAAGGCTAGAGTCCTTTGAGGATACAAGCAATTCTACATTCAGAGAGCCCAGAGAGAATTCATCAACAAGCAGAAGACTCAAGCTGCACTCCTAGAAGACAGAAGATCCTTGAAGACACAAATACTCTTTCAAGACTTCTACTTCAAGAATGTTTGGTGCTTTTCTTCTTCAAGTCAAGCACATCCACCCAACTGAGAGAGAACCAGAGGATCAAGTACTAGAGATCGAACCACATCGCATCAAATCAACCTCAACATCAACACCAACTCAAGTTCAACTCCACGAAACAAGTTTCTCTGAAAGCCTCGTGCAAACACTAATCATCCAAGAAGATCAACAAGCCCGAAGATCGATCATCTAAGAAGATCAACAAGTCCAAAGGCCGATCGTTCAAGAATATCAAAAAACCCAAAGGCCGATCGTCTAAGAAGATTATCAAGTCCAAATGCCGATCATCCAAGAAGATCAACAAGCCCAGAGGTCGATTGTCCAAGAAGATTATCAAGCCCAAAGACCGATCATCCAATAAGATCAACCAGCCCAAAGGTTGATTGTCCAAGAAGATCATCAAGCCCAAAGACCGATCATCTACGAAGATCAACAAGCCGAAATGCCGATCATCTAAGAAGATCAACAAGTCCGAGGATCGATCATTCAAGAAGATCAACTAGCTTCAAGACTATAGTTTATTTTGAAAGCATTAAAATATTATGTATTAGAGATTGTATTCACTTTCCATAAAATTAATACAAATACAAAGTTCAAGTTCCACAAAAAAAAATTTTCTTGAAATCTCGTGTGAACAATGACATTATTGCTTAATTATTGTAATAATGGACAAGACATTTGATTGACGGTGAACATTCTAATATGCTTTCATATTGTAGAGTGGTGACGACATTTGGTTGAAGGTGAGCACCAGTGTGTTATATAGACTGCCAACTGCACCAAATTGATTTAAGAGGTAAGCATGACCAAGACTGATGGCGACTTCATGCCAACTACATATTGTCGTGATGAGCACGTCGTGATCATTATGCAGGAGGAGGTGTAGTAGATGGGTTAGCTGTATCAGATACCTTTTACCTTGGTATGACAATTATAAGAAGATATATCACACTTGACGATGCTTATTATTATTGCATGGTAATAATTTTATTATTTATCTTTTTTCAGTTATATTATATCAATATTATTTTATATTAGTTTTTTCTTCCAACAGAATAGTTTTATTCAAGATGTACAACAATATTAAGTGCAACATAATTTACTAGATCTAGGTTCAATGTGTGACTGATATGTTGTAAGGGTAGAAAATATAGTTCAACAAACACGTAGACTTAATCTTACCGACACTGATAAACGCCAACGACAACTTACCGAGAATTTTCCATAGCAACACATTGACCCAGAACCTTATGTAGCTAATGATTCAATTCTAGCTTCTCCTGAATATTTACTAGGAGTTCAAGCAGACATCACATTGAGTTCTGGTCATTAACACGAGTATTATGCATATGATGAATTTTTCTGATTTCATGTCACCCAACAAGATATTGATAATATAGTTTATCATCAACAACACTTTGAGGTTCCTGTAGCCTATCTAGTTACTTTGAGGTTCCTGTAACTTGTTTGGTTGGTGTGAGAGAAGACGATCGCCGTGTGGCATATGAGTTTTTGTTGACTTGTAATTAATAGTTTTGACTTTAGATGTATTTTTATTAAATATAATTTGATAAATCATTTTTATTATTATGGGTCAAACTACATGTTTTTAATGTTTAAAACATAAAAAAAAAAAACTAAACTCCATTTTTTAGGCAACATTTTAAATTTAAATTTAAATTTAATTATTTTAAAAGGCTTATTTGTGGACATGGTCCATAGTTTTACCTTACTTGTGGACCGGTCCAGGTGTCATGTCTTGTGGCAAATGACATGGACCAAAGTTTGACAAAAATTGGAATTGAAGAAACTCGTGGATCCTGTATATGATTTTTTTACCCATTTTTGTCTATACATTTTTTTCTATAACCACATTTTTTTTAGAAACATTTTTCCATCACCCTATTTTTGTCAACTTTTCTAAAAAAACTATTATTTGTGGAAATTAAACCTATTTTTATCAATACTTAATTAAATAATATTATTTAAAAAATTCAAAGTTCGTGGATTAAATTATTAATTTCATGAAAATGTATATATGTAAATTCAAGGCTTATAATAGGCTTTTTAAAATTCAAGAAACTATTAAACGCAGATAACAAAATTTGCTTTTAGCGTCTATTAACAAATTGAACAAATGAAGTGCCAAACTCACCTAATTTGAAAAGAAAGGGATTTTGATGGAACCGTCAAGATTGATGAAAGAGTGAGTTGGTTCGATCCGACGGCTAAGAAAGTAAGGGGCCACGGTTGATGGTTTAAACCTCAGCTGTATCCAAACCCATCCTCCTCTTCTATCTAGGGTTTTCCCTCACTGAACTTTCGCCAACAGTTCTCTTTTCTACGAACACCTCGCTATCTGACTAAAGTTTTTTACCCTCACCCAATTCGATTCGCTTCCTGGGGCTTCCCAAACAATCCGCTTCTGTAAGTTTGCTTCCTTCTTTCTTCGAAAAATCTTGCAATTTCTGATCTTTTACTTTCATTTTTGTAATTTGTTAGTTTCGCATTTGAATTTTCTGCGTGTTGGGAAAGTGGGAGAGGGGGTTGTTTTCTTTTTTTCTTTTTTTTTTTTTCCTTTCGATTTTATCTATATATGGGGAAATCCGGGACTCGAAAGAAGAAGGGTGGTTCGAATCATGCTTCTTCCGCTGTTAATTCGACTCCAAATGTTAATGGGGGTGTTGATTTGGATTCTTCCATCTTTTTGAAAAGAGCCCATGAGTTGAAAGAAGAGGGTAATAAAAGGTTTCAGAATAAGGATTATGTTGGTGCTCTTGAACAGTATGAAAGTGCACTTCGTCTTACCCCTAAAACCCACCCTGATCGAGCTGTGTTTCATAGCAACAGAGCGGCTTGTTTGATGCAAATGAAGCCAATTGATTATGATACTGTTATTTCTGAGTGTACCATGGCCCTCCAGGTCCAGCCTCGATTTGTTCGTGCTCTCCTTCGGCGGGCTCGTGCTTATGAAGCCATTGGGAAGTATGAAATGGCAATACAGGACGTGCAGGTCTTGTTGCTTGCTGATCCTAACCATCGGGATGCTCTTGACATTGCACAGCGATTGAGGGCTGCTGTGGGACCTCGCCAGGAGGCTCAACAGGACCTTCAGAGCCGCCCGTCACCTGCTGCTTTAGGTGCCTCGGCGGTTGGTGCTCCAATTGCTGGCTTAGGTCCATGTTTGCCTACTCGACCGGTTCAGAAGAAGGCAGGAGCCTCCATTGGGGGTGCCACAGTACTTCTAAATAGTAAACTGGAAAAGCATCAAGGCGTTCTACCTACTGAAAATGGCCCTACTGAACCTAAATTGCAATTTCCCAAAGTAGTTTTGAAGCCCTCAAGTAGGCCTTCAAAATCTCCTAATTTAAGTGAAGATAAACTGAAGGAAGATTCACTTTCTTCACTGTCATCACATGCTCAAAGTCTACACCAAGAACCTAAGGTTCAGTTGAGGCCTTTGAAGCTTGTCTATGACCATGATATAAGGCTGGCCATGATGCCAGTGAATTGCAGATTCAAAGTCCTTAGAGAGATTGTGAGCAAACGTTTTCCCTCATCAAAGTCTGTTCTGATCAAGTATAAGGATGCAGATGATGATCTGGTGACAATAACCTGTACAAGTGAACTTAGACTGGCGGAGCTTTGTGCTGATAGCTTTGTTCCTAAGGACCCTGAAGTAGATAAACCTGCTTCATTTGGAATGCTTAGATTGCATATTGTAGAGGTGAGTCCTGAGCAAGAGCCACCTTTGTTGGAAGAAGAGGAGGAGAAACCTGTCGAGAGTGAAGAATCCAAGGGAGATGACAGTGGGCACGTTTCACCTCTTGGGGAGTCTGTGGCAGAAGCTACTGATTCTGAAAATGATAAGATAGAGAAAGAAGTTCTGAAGAAGAAACCAGGAGCTGTGGAAGATCCTGAGTGCAAGGAAGTTGAGATGGATGATTGGTTATTTGAGTTCGCTCAACTTTTCCGAACCCATGTTGGTATCGATCCAGATGCTCATATAGATTTGCATGAGCTTGGAATGGAGCTCTGCTCTGAGGCTCTTGAGGAGATGGTTACTAGTGAAGAAGCTCAGAATCTTTTCAACAAGGCAGCATCAAAATTCCAGGAGGTTGCTGCTTTAGCTTTCTTTAACTGGGGTAATGTTCATATGTGTGCTGCAAGGAAACGCATTCCTCTAGATGAGTCATCTGGAAAGGACATCGTAGGGGAGCAGCTTCAAACTGCTTATGAATGGGTGAAGGAGAAGTACACCCTTGCAAGAGAGAAATACGAAGAGGCGCTTTTGATTAAGCCTGACTTTTATGAAGGTCTATTGGCCCTTGGCCAACAGCAGTTTGAAATGGCTAAACTTCACTGGTCTTTTGCACTAGCTAAGAAAATAGACCTCTCAAGTTGGGATTTTACAGAAACACTTGAGCTTTTTGACAGTGCAGAGGAGAAAATGAAAGTAGCAACCGAGATGTGGGAAAAATTGGAGGAGCAGAGGGCAAACGAGCTGAAAGATCCAACTTCTAGCAAGAGGGAAGAATTACTGAAGCGACGAAAGAAACAGGCAGGTGGTGCAGACAGTGAAATGCAGGGAATAGGTGGGCAGCTTGAGGTTTCAGCAAATGAAGCTGCAGAGCAAGCAGCACTAATGAAATCCCAGATCCATTTATTCTGGGGCAACATGCTCTTTGAGAGGTCCCAAGTTGAATGTAAAATAGGGATGGGAGATTGGAAGAAGAACCTCGATGCTGCTGTAGAGCGCTTCCGACTTGCTGGAGCTTCGGAGGGAGACATTTCCCTTGTTTTGAAGAATCATTGTTCGAATGAAAACGCTTTGGAAGGCAATGATAAGAAGAGTCTAAACATAAACGGCAATGTGAATCAAGAAAAGGAAGTTATCATTAAGGAAATCGATCAATCATCATCTGGGTAGCTGATAGAAATGATGCTACCACATTATATTGACCATAGTGTTGAAACCAATTGCTGAAATTCATTACAACGAACCAAAGAAAGGAAATCACATTGTTTCAGCCAGGCATTAGGATGACTTCCTTCGACGAATGCTTGACACTCGTAGTGGCCATGTAGTTCATTGGGGCAGGTTATGAATTCTGAGTGGTAACTTTCTTCATCATTTCAAAAGTAATCAAATAATTTGTCTGCCAATTGATGATATTTATCTTGAAGAAACGAACTGATTCTGGTTTTGCCTCATAACTTTTCCATTTTTGTGGTCAGATTTTGTTCGCATATATTTATATATATATACTTTCCTCCATATTCTTAATGAGCTTGTCACTTCATGTAATATCCTAACTGTGGCTGTGGCTGCAACTGGAAGGAGGATGGTTTTCGTTATTTTATGAGGTTTTTCCATGACAGGCAATATGCAGAAGCTTTTTACCTTAGTCTTTTCCATCACGACATTTTTAAAAGAATGGTTCAATTTCTGTTGTTTTAATGGCTAATTGTGTGACATTAAATGAAGTAATGTACTGTACCATTCACATATACAGAGGTAGTTCTTTTAGTTGAGATGAGGATTCTGTTGTTAGCAATGCAGTTCAATTTTACTTGGAATTGAATTGTCTGCAGATTCTTGGTTAATGGATCTTTCTATTTGAAGAATACTATTAATTAATTACTATTGGGTCTTTTTTTTAATCTAGGAAAAATAGGTTTTTGATTTAAAATGTCAGAGTTTCAGGCTCTGTTATCCAAAAAGATGTCTTAAAATTGTATGTAAAATAGGGAACAAATGCCCTATAATTTATCTCCTACAGTTTAATTGTACTTATAAGTTGAATTTCATTAAACAATTGTTTGCTAAATTAATACCTTTGAACTTTCAAAAACTTAAAAAATATCTTTAAACTTAAAAAAAAATTGAAATATACCTTTGTCGTGTTTGTGGATGAAAATTGGTAGTTTTTTGTTTCAAAGAATTTCTTGAACTTTCAAAAGTTTTAAAGATTAAGTATTCTTAACGTTAGTATTTTGAACATAAATTGTTGATACTCATCTAAAAAATATCAACATAAATTGTTGATACTCATCTAAAAAATATCACTGAACTTTTAAAAGTTTATATTAGTCTATAAAAAAGTTGAAAAATGCTTTAGTGCAGTGAACAAATTTTAATAAAGATGATAAAGATATATATTTTTTTCCATATAGGTTGTCTCAATTTTCTCTTATTTGTTTAATTCTTGATCCAATTTTATCACGGCCAAAATATAAAATGAAACTTAAGTTAAAAGCACAAAATTTTAAACAATTATAAAATAAAAATCTGTCCTAAAAGCTTACAAAAATGATAAATAATCAAATACAAAAAGAATGTATTTGACTATTATCACGTAATAATCAATTGCTAATGTACAATTTTGATCAATTTTAACATTTTTTTAAAGAGAGATATTGGAAGTTGACGTATTTTTGTAATGAGGTATTAACATTCATTATCTTTATATCAGTAAGTCTTTTTTTTCTCAATAACTTTTCTTTAAGTTTTAAAGTCATTTTTGAAACAAAATATTAACAATTTCCATCTAAAATTAACGATAAAAGTATTTTTAAACTCTTTTTGAAAGTTTAAAGTTATTTTTAGAACTTTTGAAATTTTATAAGGTATTTTTGACACAAAGTAAAAGTTTAAGAGCATTTTGTATAATTTAGCCATAATTTTCTTAAACTTAAGACATTTTCAAAATTAGATAATAAAATTATGACCAAGCCAAACGTGGGCTTGGGATTACATCAATTTTGTCAGAGTTTTCATATTCTCTAATAGCTCTCTAAACTTTTAACTTTGTGTATAATAAGTCACTGCTAAATTAATTATGCATTTAAAATAATTTAGATAAAAAAAATTTAGGCTGAATTATAAAAAATTCCCTTAAATTTTGCGCTTCGTGTAAAAAATGCACATAAACTTTCAAAAGTTTGAAAAATACTCTTAAACTTTAAAAAAGAGTTAGAAAATACCTTTACCATTAAATTTGGATAGAAATTGTTAATGTTTTGTTTCAAAAATACGATTGAACTTTCAAAAGTTTAGAAAATACCCTTAAACTTGAAAGTTAAAAAATGCCTTTACTATTAATATGTGAACAGTTACCTTTAATACCTAACTGCAAAAATACATCTAAACTTAAAAAATGTTGCATTAGTAACCTTATCTTTTCAAAAAATAAAAAAATAAAAAATGCTTTTACCATTTGTTTACATGCATTACCTCTCCGCTTTCTATTTCATCTATCTCTCCTATTTCAATCTATGATCTAAAATTTCTTTATTTTCTCTCTCTCTTACTCTCCTTCTAGTTAACTATTTGATTTTTTTATCTCATTAAAAACAAGGTTAAAATATCATTTTGGTCCTCATATTTTTAAGTTTGTTTAATTTTTGTTCCTATACTTCAATTATGCAAATTCTGTCTCCATACTTTCAATAAATCTTAAAATTAGTCTTCCAAAGTCTTTTTTTTTTTTTTTTACCAAAATTGATTAAGTAATAACAATAATTTTCATGCAAGGAATTACATTATGTAAATATATTTTTCAAAATTTATTGTAAAAATACTATAGATAACAAAAAGGTTTTTAAAACATGAACAATAAATCTTCATTGGGGACTAAATTTAAGATTTATTGAAATTATAGAGATTAAAATTAGACAATTGAAGGTATAGAGATTAAAATTGAATAAATATCAAAATATAGAGATCAAAATGATATTTTAACAAAAAAAAAAAAAAATTTGTCCCCTAGGAGGGATATAAATCATAACGAAAAGAAAAGGAATAATGAAAATATCAAAGGGATCTTAGGACTTATATGTTTTAACAAGGATGTACTTCAATAGTTGAGTGTTTATTAATAGGTAGATAAATCATTTTCGTATTTTGCTATTTATCGTTTTAGTAAATTTTAAGGAGAGATTTTGATGTTTGAAATTTTGTAAGATTTTATGGATTTTTATGCTTTGACTTGAAACCTTGGTTTATATTTTATTGTGAGAACATTTGTATAAAAATTGGACAAAGGGGAAAAATGAGATTAATGAAAAACAATGATATCTTTATAATTTAATTTTGAATTTTCTCTTTTTTAACTCAAAGGAACTTCAAACAAGATAAACACTATACTAACGGTAATTTTAAACTTTTTTTTGTATGACTAAGAGTAATAATGCAACATTTTGAAAGTTAAAGGATCTTTTGAAACGAGTATTAACGATTCATGTTTATATATTAATAGTGAGAGTATTTTTTTAAGGGTTTTTTTTTAATAAATAGCTTAAGCATACTTTTGAAACTTTTGAAACTTTTGAAAATTCAAGGGTATTTCTGGAATAAAACATTAACGATTTCCATCTAAAACTAACCGTAAGATTATTGAACTTTTTTTTTTTAATGTTTGAGGATATTTTTGAAAATTTTGAAAGTACAAGGGTATTTTGGACAAAAAGTATAAAATTTAGGGATATTTTGTATAATCTAGACAATGTTTTTATTTTTAATTTAAGTATGTATTTAAAATATTGAAAAAAAAACACCTTCTTGGTCTTTATGTTTTCAGTAATAAATGTATATAGACCTTGAGTTTTTAAAATGTACCTTTTTAGTAAATGAGAAATTTGTACGGATGACCCCTATTTAGAGACCTACACGAAATTTGGTCTCACTTAAAAAATGCTTGAAATTTGGCCTTCTACTTACATCAGCTATGTGTGAAAGTATCATTTTAACTTCAAAATGCGCACAAGACCAGACGTGACTTAGATTTCTCGCTCTTTTCTCTCGTTCCTTCATCTCGTTTTCCAATTCACGTTGCTCTCCTTCATTTTTTCCTTGATTTTTCCCTTCTTTTGAATTCTTCCTTTTGTTTCTTCCTATTGCTTCTTCCTTTCGTTTTTTCCTCTCGCTTCTTTCTCTCATTCTTCCTCTAGCTACTTCCTTGTCAATTTTGTAGATTTTTCCTTTGAGTTTTTTTTTCCTTCATTTGAATTCTCACTCTCGTTTTTTCCTCTCGTTTCTTAGTCTCATTCTCGCTTCTTCTTCTCATTCTGATTCACGCTCTAACTTAGATCTTTTATTCGAGAAGAAGAAGACGACGTCGATATAAACAGAAGAAATCATCGAAAAAGCAAGGCAACTAAAGAAAAGAGGTTGAAAGAAAATCTTGCCGGAAAAACGAAAAAAGAGAGCGACATAAACACAAATCACTAGAAAAGAAAAGAAAAAAAAATCGCTGAAAAACAAAGGGTGTCATAAATAGAAGAAAGCACCAAAAAAAAGAAAAAAAGAAGAAGAAAGGCAAAAAAAAAAAAAAAAAAAAAGAGGAAAAAAAGAAGAAATTTCTGCAAAAGAGAGAAGAAGATGGAAGAAGGAATAATGGTTAAAGTGGTAAATTCACAAGGTGATGACATCAAAAGAAGACCTAAAATCAAGTAAATTGAAAAATAACCAAATTTCGAGATGGACTCTAAATAGGAGCTATTGGTATCAATTTCCCTTGGTAAACCCTCCCTCTTCTTACTCTCTCATTCCTTCTGATCTCTTTTCTGTAACTCACTTGCAGGGACTCCCTCCCTCCCTTTTGTAACTCACCATGTCCCCACCCCTCTTTCCCCTAATGGCTTCTTTGCTTCTTCACACATGAAACTCCATTGTTATATAAGATACACTAATTAAAGGGCAAAAACCAATCAAAGTTGAAGAAAAAAATCTCTTAAAAGAACAAAATTAGAGAATGTTGTATGGACTCAATTATCCTTTTCTAGTTATTAAAGATTTTTTTTTGTATTGATAAAAAGGGGCATATTTGTCTTTTAAATTTTTAAATGTTAAAAAAAAAAAGAAAAAGGAAAAAAAAAACATAAAACAACCAATTTTTAAGTGAAAGTTGGTGGCACGTGTCATTTGATTAAATTTGTTCTTTTTGTTTTTGTTTATGTTTTAAAAGGACAGAAACTGGGTTATCCAGAGAGGGGGAGATACAATAAGCAATATGTAATAGGCTAATTACCTAAATTTTAGAAATGAGGTATAGGAAAGGAAATTTTGCAGGTTTCTTTTCTTGTATATATATGAAGCATGTCCTTGATGGTTTAAAATCAAACAAGAATGAGACTAAGAGTTGGTTGTGGTACTAATTTCATGGATTTTGTTGAGGAAAGACTAATTTTAAAGTTATGGGCTTTTATGGTGTTTGTCGATGTCAAAATTTCTTCAAGGCTTGGCCTTTGACCTTTGATGGATAGCAACAATAAATTTATTTGAAATAGAGAAGAAGATTAGCTTGCAAAAGAAAGGAATAATCTTCTCACTGGTGTGGCAATTGCCACACGTGCTCCGATACTTAAGTTAGAAGAAGTACTTCAATGCTTAAAACCAAAGCGAACCATATTTAGAGAAAACTTACCTCCCTCCTTAAGGATTTGAAGCCCTTCTTATAGGGTCTGGTTTCCTTATCATATTTGGACTTGCTTTCCGTATCTCCTTTACTATTATCGTTTGCCGACGAATTTCCACATGCTAAATTATTTGATAAATGACTGAGGGATTGAATCCCAATGGAAACGTGTGGTCACGTTCTTTGATTTCTTGAAAGAATTAAAAATACAAAAACTAGAAGAAAAGTTTAAGCATCATACCTTTGTTGATCTATAACTACATCGAGATCTGTTACTAGAAGAAAATTATTTGTTTTTCAAAGCATGTTGTAATTTAAGTTTGTGCATAATCTGTTCTATATGACTGTAAATGTATGAGTTCATTCACAATGGGATTTGGACGACCCGCTTCTGCTCAAAGAGTCTCTGTAATTAGAGTTCCTTCAAAGTCAACAATACAAATTTGCTTTATACTAATCCATACTATAGCTCCTCCATTTAGAGTGAATATTGATCCCAAATTTGATTTTCTCGAATCAATATCGATGAAAATCAGAGTTAGTGTTTTCCATAAGGATAAGATCCTTAGCATCATACACGAGCATATAGCCCCTCGTTCTCCGAAAATACTCGAAGATGTACTTAACCGTAGTTCAATGATCATATTCAGGATTGGATTGAAACCTGCTGACTGTTTCAACTGCATAGCATTTGTCTGACTGTGTACACAACATGGCATACATTAAACTGCCAACTACTGATGCATAAGGAACTCGTTTCACAACCTCAACCTCTTAAGGTGCCATAGGACATTGTTTCTTAGACAAATGAATTCCATGCCTGAAAGGTAACAAAACTCTCTTGTAATTTTGTGTTTTATATCAAGATAACATCTTGTCTATATAAGATGCTTGATATAATACCAATGTTTTATTCTTACAATTCCAAATAATTTGGATTCCAAGAACATACTATGTATCTCCAAAATCTTTCAGTTGGAACTTGTGAAGCTTCTAAGGAGGCTATTTGGCTTAAGAAGTTCCTTACTGATTTGAAAGTTGTTCCAAATATGTCTTTGCCCATCACACTTTATTATGATAACAGTGGTGCTGTGGTAAATTCTAAGGAACCTAGGAGTTACCGAAGAGGCAAGTACATGATAGAACACGAGACATACACAGCGGAATAAGGATTTAATTACACTCTAATTGCTTCAAATCGAAAGGAAATTAGCATGCAAAGTGAAGGAAAAAACAGTAAATAAAAGGGATGGAATACAACCTTTGTAGCTCCCGAAAAACGCTTTTCTTCATTGGATCTCGACCCGAACTCTTTCGGACTACCACTAGAGTTGACCTACTATCCTCTGGACTCAGAACCGGGTTGTGGGACCCGATGGATGAAGAAAACCGAGAGAGAAAAAAGAGATGGAAAATAAGAATGAATTTGGGTTTGGGTTTTTTTTTTTCCAGCCCAATTGAAAACAATTTTAGAAAAATGGCTAAAAAAGTCTTTCATCCATGATTGAAAGCCCATTTTATCGAAAAAAACCATGCAACATTTGCATGAAACAAATCCATAAAAACCCAACACCTAGAATCCACTATCTAAGTGGGTTTAATGTCTCTACTATAAGCCAACACCTAGCCCACTATTTTGTGGAATTATCCAACAAAAGTTTGAATTTTCCCATTAACTTTAGTCAAAAGGCAAAATAGTCATTTGGTCAAAGTCAAACTTTGACCAAAAAGTCAACATTTTGACTTTTTATGATTTTTTCCGTGTTGAGTAATTTTGACCTCCCGAGCATGAATCCACATTCATTTTCTCGAAATTAAAATCACATTTGAGTATAAGGTCGATCAAAGTTTGACTTTTCAAAGTCAAAAGTAAACTCTTTGACTTTTTACATCATTGACCATTTCTATTATTTCCGAGCTTCCAAACATGAACGTATTAATATTCATGATATTTAAATCACATTTAAATATTAAAGCTATATCTCTAAACTGAAAAACCCGACCACTATATCATATATACTTGTCGGTTTCTCTCTCTTCACCTAATTTGAACAATTCGAATGATTCTATCATATTGTTCTAAGTTTATTCCATATGAGCTAGTAGGAAAACCTAATGGACCTACAGATCATGGGCTCCAACAATCCTAATGGACCTAATGGACCTACAACTAGCTAAACTCTTTAGACGGAGCTAATCAATATTCGTTAACTAACGGGTCATTCCACTATAGTCCCGTAGTTGCACTCCCCTCACTATAGATATATTTGTGTCCATTTGATATAACCATGATTAGTAAGTTAATCCTTCACAGGTTGTTTGTAATCTCGGCTGGGTCATAAAAATCGTTTTACCTCTAAGACTACATCTTGTTCCTCAAGTTCCACTGATCCTCTAATGAACAATTGGTTTAAGGTCTAACCTATAAATCGAACCCCTCTCGGGCCAAGGATAGGGTGGAGCCCCTTGTTCAAGACCTAGATTCAGTACTAAAGGGAACAACCTATCTACTATCCCTATAATGGGTAGGAGTGAATTTTGTTTTGCATCCTATGTTCCTAGCTATCCGCCTGATCTTACCCCTGAAATGGAAGGCTTATTGGGCCAGTGATAATGAGCTGCGCTCATAGATATAAAGATAATTCCGAGTGAACAGAAGTTCATAGTTAGCTCAAGACTAAAATTAAGTTACCTAGGTCATCAATTAATGAAATAGTCAGTTTTATACATAAAACGACATTTAGAACGTAAAAAGTGACTATTTCATGGTTCAGTCTTATGCAAACTCATTGCATAGGATGCCCCCACTTTCATGTCTCCACATGAACGATTTAGGATCACATCGTTTGTACTAACTACAAAATGGGCCGCATCCATAGTGTCCCCAGAATAAGGAGCCCAACCTCATTCATATACTATAGACCATTTTGGCTATATATTTGAACTTGATCCACATTTATGTCACTATATAAAGTTCAAACTACATTAAATAACCTCAGGACCTTAGTTTATTGGATTCAAGATTACAATTTCAATAACAACTTTATTGAAAAATAAAACAAAATATGTTTATTAATTTACAAACTACGAGTTTTAGGATATAAAATCCAACAGTACATAGAATGGAAATATCATTTGATTTGGGATATTGTGCATCGCGGCGATATGATTGTCACGAAGATCGTGTTGGAGCACAACATTGCTGATCTTTTTACAAAGGCTCTCACAGATAAAGTGTTTGAAGGTCATCTACAAAGTCTAGGTCTACGTGATATGCGACACATTGTCTAGAGTAAGTGGGAGATGTTACTGAAGTATAGTGTATGTCCTAGTTTATTGTATTTTATACTTTATTTGTATTGTACATTAGTCTTCCTAGGCTTTAGGACAAGTGGGAGATTACTAGGAATGGTGTCCTAAATCTTCTTTTAATCTCCTAGTTGTAAACTCTGTATAAACATATTGTTATTAATAAAATTAGTGTTATTTTAGAAGCATATACTCAATCCAATAGACTAAGATCCGAGGTTATTTTATATAAATTTAAACAAGTATGTAGAGACATACAGGTGGATCTTGTTTAAATAATAACCTAAATGGTCTGTAGTAAATGGATAATGTTAGGTACCTTATCCTAGTGACACTACGGATACGACCCACTTTGTAGGTGTTACAAATGTTGTAAAGTTGTACAGATGATCTGATCTTGTTTATTCATGAGGAGACATGCAAGTGAAGGTATCCTATACAAAGAGTTTGTATAAGACCAGACCACGAAATGATTAATCTCTTTATATAACACCGTTGATAATGGAGACTTACATTTCACTAGGATGACCATATGTGACATGACCAGAATCCTGAATGAGTTGTGAACTCCTGCTCATGAAGGCGGTCCTTTGATTTGTATGGGTGAGAGGGGCCAGATTGCAAAACTCAACAAGCCTACCATTTTGGGGATTCGTCTGATTTGAGAGTTGGGAACTTAGCTACATAAGACGGAATTCACTCATTCCTCGATGCAGGAGTAAGTAGATAAATTTCTCCCTTAAGGGCTGATTTTGGGTCTTGAACATAGTGGCCACACCCTTTCTTGGTCAGAGAGGACTCAGTCATAGTGGGACTATGACTTATTGTTCACTACAGAAATCAGTGGTACTGAGGGAGTTAGATGTAACTATAGGGGCAAAATGACAATTTGACCCAGCTGTACTTACGAGCAATTTGTGAAGGGTAATCGCACTTTTGATTGGTTATATCTAATGACTATAGAAATATATATGTAGTGCGAAAAGTGCATCTATCGTTCTTTAGTGAAGTGTCCGATAGTTAACGAATGGTGCATAATGTAATTAAAGAGTTTAATTAATTATTCATGTACCGTTAGAGCTTCAAGCTATAGATTCATAAGGTCCTCCTGGTAGCTCAAAAGGATTATGTTAAGAATCAGTTTATGGGTTACTTTGAATTGTTCAAATTAATAAGAGAAAATTTAATTATATATAATATATTTAAATTAATTCAATTATATATGATATAATTGATATAATGTATTTGATACATTAATTGGAGGAATAAATATTTAAATGAGATTCAAATAGTTGTTAATTTAATATAAATTTGATTTATATTAAATTTCATAAAATAGAGAAAAAGAACTATAGTTTATATTGTATGTGATGCAATATTGAAACTATAGGTTATAAATATAATATGATAAGTTGGTTATCATATTTATTTATATTATTTATTATTTTGAATAATAATCCTTTTTTTCTCAAAAACTACCTTAGTGGGTGGTTATAGAAATTTTATGGCAATTGGAGTAAAATGAAAAAATGATTTTCATTTTACTTCGAAGGCTAATACACAAAAGAGAACAACAAGATCGCAAAGGAGAGGCTATACGATAGTCTACACGACAAACTCATAGCATATACGATAGGCTCTCTTTGTCTATGCAATAGCCGATGTGATAGGAAGTTTTACTATGCGTAGCCTAAATGATTGAGAAGCTTGCTATGCGATAGTGCTTCTTCTTCGATCGTCTTCCTCCTCCAAACTCATAAATATCCTCTTAACCAAAATAGTCAGAGCCCACCACTCCTTGATTCTCACCCTAAGCATACTGAGGAATCTGAGTGGTAGTGTTCTCCTCTATTTGGTTCGTGAGTCACTTGGAGAAGGTCTTCAAGAAATCTACCTCATTCCCAATGAGTAGAATATCATCAACATATAATACCATAAAAGTTACAGTTTTGTTGACAATCTTCCTGTAAGCATAAGGTTCGTCAACATTCTGTTCAAAGCCAAAAGATTTGATGGCAGTATGAAACCTTATATTCCAGAATCTAGATGCTTGTATAAACCCATAAATAGATCTTTTAAGTTTGCAAACCTTTTGCTCTTGACCCTGTCCAATGAATCCCTCTAGCTGAAACATATAAATACTCTTTTCAATATAGTCATTCAGAAAGGTTGTCTTGACATCCATTTTTCATATTTCATAATAAAAAAAGGCAGCAATGGACAAGAGTATTCTATTTGACTTAATGATGACAATCGAAGAGAAGGTTTCTTCATAATCTACCCCTCTTTCTTTGGGTAAACCCTTTTTCCACGAGTCGAGCTTTGTAGGTCTGTACCTTACCAACTTGGTCTTGTTTTCTCTTGTAGATCCATTTACAACTAGTAGGTTTTACCCCATTGGTTGATCTACAAATTCCTAGATTGAATTGAAGTACATAGACTACATTTCAAGTTCCATAACTTTTATCCACTGGCCTCAGTCAACATCTTCCATTGCCTGTTTAAAGGTCGATGGATCCTCTAAGCTATCATTAGGTATGACAATCTAAGTTTCTATCAAACCCATGTATCGGTCAGGCTGTTGAACAATCCTCCCACTAAATCGAGGCGCTCTCAACCATTGAGAAGGATGTGACTGACCAGATATACCAATTTCATCAACAACTCTCATTGATGTACTGGTTTGATAAAAAAAACTTTTGTCGATATATCTGTAGTTTCCTTAGACATTTCATTCAATACTAATTTAATGTCAGGTTGATGATTTCTTATTTGGTCCTCCTCCAAGAATGTTGTCGATACAAACACTTTATCATCTTAACGATCATAAAATAGATCACTTTTTGTTTCTTTGGGGTATCCTACAAATAGGCATATTTTTTAACATTGTTCTAGTTTCTTCAGGCTCTGTACCAATACATGTGCCTGACATCCCCAAATCCTGAAATGTCGTAAACTATCTTTATGCACTCTCCATAACTTGTACTGTGTTTTGAAAACACTTTTTAAGGGAACCATGTTAAAATTATATACTGCAGTCTTTACTACATGTCCTCAAAATGAATTAGGCAACTGAGTGTAACTCATCATCGAGCGAACCATGTCCAATAGGTTTTATTTCTCTTTTCCACTACATCATTTTGTTGGGGTGTACCGGGTGCTGTGAGCTGAGACTGAATTTTGTGTTCTATCAAATAGTCCCGGAATTTCAAGTCCATATACTCCCCACCTTGATCTGATCGAAGTGTTTCAATCCTTTTACCTAATTGGTTCTCAACCTTATACTCCTTGAACTTTTCAAGGGTTTCGGATTTATGATGTATTAGATAAATATAATCATATCTAGAATAATCATAAATAAAACTGATGAAGTATTCATACCCACCTCGTGTCTTGACAATCATCATCTGACCACAAAGGTCTGAATGCACGAACTCTAAGGGTTCTTTGACTATAAGACCTTTTCTTGTAAAAGATCTTTTAGTCATCTTACCCTCAAGACAAGATTCATACGGAGGTAAAGAGTTATCTTCTAACTGATTTAGAAGTCCACTCTTAACAAATCTCCCAATCCTATTGAAATTTATGTGGCCAAGTCTTAAGTGCCAAAGAAGGTATTAAGAGAAACTTTACGCCTTTTATTTTGAGTTTCAATTATTTTAAACATTTCTATATTCAAAACAGTTTTTTCCTTAGTTGGTTTTAATACATATAAGTTGTTTTCTAGTTTTGCGAAAATGTTCTAGTTCCTTTTGAAATAATGAACACTTCATTAACTTCAAAAGAAACTTTATACTTTTATTCTAGCACACATGAGATAGATGTTAAATTCCTCCTCATAATAGGAACATAAAATACATTTTCAAGCAAAATAAATCTATCTTCAACAAACAACGTCATATCTTCCACTAATTTAGCCGATACAACCTCCCTGGTCCCAACCTTGAAAGTTGTCTCGCATTCTGTAAGCTGCCTCCAAAAACTAATTTCCTGAGCGAAATCATAAACATGATTAGCAGCTTCTAAATCTAATATCTAGGTTAATTTATCATTTTCCACTAAACATGATTCAACAACTAGTAAATCTTATTAATTTTGTTGTGCTTTCTAAGCTTCCTCATCTATGACATTCGTGTTTATTACTTCAACATATCTAGAACATGTTCGTTAATAGAGGTTCTATCCTTTATGTCATAGTTATAAATGTTATTCAGAGTATCATGCTTTGATTGATTGTCCAAATGATGTCTGCATTGAATCCATGATTTCTTTAGTGGAAACCATACTCTCTTATTTCTTAGCTAGTATATCAGATACGTTTGCTAATATAGATTCGAGCCTTAACATTTGTCCAATCCATCTATCATAAGCATCCCAAACAATTTGGTTTGCTAATGAGCTGGGAGTAGAGGACATTCCTCTATTAAAACAAATTTTAAATCATCATCTACTAGTATTGCGTTTAAATTTGATTTCCATGTTGAATATTTAAAACTATTAAATTTATCGGAAGCACGTGTCTATAAAAAAGGATTCAACATGCTGATATATATAACAATATTCTATCAGTTAAATTTCTTTTAAATCCAATCAAATTTTAGCAAAATTAATAATATAACCAAATTTCATTATTTATTTGCAATGATACTTTAGTGAGTCAGAATAGATGTTACCGAGAGGTAGTCAAATACTCCCCTTCACTGAAGCAAAAAATTATTGACTAAATACTAATACCATAATAACTCTTTATTCCTATAGTCATTTAGTTACCATTTTTGGTCAAGAACTTACTAATACTTAGTAACTCTTGTAAGTGTAACCTTTCATTTTTAGATACCAGAGATCAGTACCAAACAAGCTCTCGAATTGGAAGACAATTGTTGATAACAGACCTAAGAGACCCTATTCATTTTTTATGTTTGTGGAGTTTCGATCCCTATGAAACAATCCTCCAAATGGGTAGTCGCTCCAAGGGTGACTCGCAGGCAGAACATGAGAATCTGACGATGCAACCTAATGGAAGAGACCGTAGGATATATTGACGCACATCCTTCACCCACTTACTATGAACTACTTTTTCTATTCACCTTGCTATTGAACCATGCAAACACTTTTCGAATGGAGGTCACACCCAAAATGACTCGAAGCCAAACATGAATCTCATGGTGTGAACTCTTAGGGACATGAGAGCAAAAAACAACATATCGTATATATTATTAATCTCCCACTAGAGTATTCTAATTGTTTTAGGTAAATATTTACTTAGGTATATTCTGGCTAATAAATACTACCTAAGTCTAGGTGTTTATATAAGTATAACATTTATATTTCGATTTAACCTATGATGTCTAAGTGATAGACCAATTTATTACCTAACATCGTTCACACATGCTGATAAAACCAGTTTAACAATGCTTAAGAACTAGCTAAAATCCCTAGGTAGTAGGTGTTCCATAAACCGTCAACTTAAATACCTCCAGCCTTAGACAAAATTTAGCTCGGGTGAGTTTGTAACCATAGTTTTACTAGATAACGACCTATTTTAACTAATTAAAACAAGTTATTATTTGTTAACCCTGGATGAGCATGCATCTTATCTTTGTTACAGATTTTAAATGTCTAATTCATTTAACAAATTATAAAATATAGACATACAAACAATCCAAAACATTTAGCAAGCATTTCACAATTTAATATAGCTATTTATATTAAACACATGAAACCCAAAATCATGCATACTATATATTATAACAAATTTTAACATACTTTCAATGCATGATACATGGTTTCCTATTGTGGGATTTTAAATCTACATGGCATACATTATGCATATACAAGATTTAATTTAATTATAACATACATCCAATGCATAAATAATTAAGCATATACTGATATAGACCAACTTTGGCATTCTAAGCAAGCAAATAAACTAATTATTACAAGAATAATTCAAAACCACCGGAACCGTCCCAAGCTGGCCTCAAACCACCAGAACCAGAACTTCAAGGCATCAAAATATCTGACCCAGTCTAAAACAGGGTGAACTAGACCTCCTCGATCCGAATCAGACGAACCAAAGTCCTAGATCACAAACTGCTCATGTGCGCGCGCATTTTGGGCTGTTGAAGAACAATGTCATGACTCTGCGAAGCAGAAGCTTCAAATTTTCAATTCTGTTGCTGAGCTTGCTTCCAATCTTCTTCAATTACCACCTAATTGCAACTCTATTGTCTCTAACAAATTTACACTCTTAATCACACATTAAAGCCCTTAAACAAAGAGCCAATTATGACTTTCACAATAGAATTGAAGAGAAAACTCATGCTAAAACTGTAATATATCCATATCAGCACCCATTTCATACACTTTATGAAAAACACCCACCAAGCTAAAATTAATATTAATTGAGTGCTTAAATCATGCTCTGATACCAATTGCTTGTGTTGACAATCAAAATGTAGAAGCAATTAGGATCTTAAGCACTCTAACTACATTAATTTAAGATTTAAAGCATACAAGTTAAAAAACATATAAATAGGGTTTCAAGAGATACATCCTTTGTAGAATCTCTTCTATGCTTCAAATCCAGTAGCAATCTCCTCTCCAAAGCTTGTAGACCACTACAAGATCTTTCTTACTATCCTCTTGACCCTTAGATTGGATTGTGGGATCCAAAATGAGATTGAATTTTGGGAATATGGAGAGAATTTTCTGGTTTTGAGTCATAAACATGAGAACCTTTCTCTCATGAACTTCTAAATTGCATGCACCTCACTCAGTAGAAAACCAATTTTTTTTTTTTTAATTCCTTTTGCATGAAATTCGATTGCATATAGGATTGACATCAATACTCAATGGAATCAAAGGTGTTTAGAAAGTGGGTATAGTGGGAAAAACCCACTCAACCCAAAAAATCCATTTTTAATTGCTTTTTCTTTAAATATCAATATTATTTTGAATTTCAAAATTTAAAAATTTAAAACGAATTTTAATATTAAGTCATCAATTAATATTTAAATAAAATGTATTAATTTTAAACAGAATTGATTCTAATAATTATTTAAAATAAAATCAATTCTAAATAATTTAATTTAATATCAAATATTAAATTAATATAATATCTAATCAAAACATGAATCCCTATTCATTTAAAATATTTAAATCTTATTTAAATATCTTCCAACTCCCCTTATTTCGTTTAATTCGACAATTAAATATTTAATTATATCGTATATAATTAATAATTTCCATAATTCGAATTTGAACATTTCAAAATTTCTCATCACACTATAATGAGATTTAGTCTATTTGTGAGCTAGTAGGGGGACCTAATGGGCCTAAAGATCATGAGCTCCAACGATCCGAGATTAATTGGCTAAATTATTTTAATCGAATTAACCGACATTCATTAACTATTGGGTCATTCCACTAAAGCCAGTAGCTGCACTCTCCTCACTGTAGATATATTTCTGCTCACTTGATTTAACTATGATCATAAGTCGATCCTTCACAGGTTGTTTGTATTAACAACTAGGTTAAGATTACCGTTTTACCGTTGTAATACATCTCGCTTCTTTAAGTCTCCAGTGATCCACTAATGAACAATCGGTTCATGGTCATACCAATAAACCGAGTCTCTCTCAGTCATAGAGAGGGCTTGCCCTTTGTTCAAGACTAGGAGTCAGTACTTAAGGGAACAACCTATCTGCTAACCTTGAAATTGTTGGGATTGGTGTCCTAAATCTCCTTGTAATCTCATAGTTTATAAACTTTGTATAAACATATTGTTGGTAATAAAATAAATGTTATTTTATAAGCATATAGCCAATCCAATAAACTAAGATCCTAGGTTATTTTATGTAATTTAAACAAGTATGTAGAGACATACAAGTGGATCTTGTTTAAATAATAATCTAAACGGTCTGTAGTAGATGGATAAGGTTGGGTATCTTATCCTTGTGACACTATGGATATGGCCCACTTTGTAGGTGTTACAAGTGTTGTAAAGTGCTACAAATGATCTGATCCTGATCATTCATGTATAGACATGTGAGCAGGGATATCTTATACAAAGAGTTTGTATAAGACTGGACCACGAGATGATTAGTCTCTTTATATAACGACGTTAATAATAAAGACTTACATTTCACTAGGATGACCATATGTGATATGACCTGAATCCTGAGTGAGTTGTGAACTTCTGCTCATGAAGGCGGTTATTTGATTTGTATGGGTGAGAGTGGCCAGATTGCCAACTTAACAAGCTTACCATTTTAGGAATTCGTCTGACTGGGGAACTGGGAATACAGCTACACGAGACGAAATTCACTCCTTCCCTGATGTAGGGGCAAGTAGATAAATTGATCACTTAAGGGCTAATTCTAGGCTCAAACTAGTGGCCACACCCTCTTCTGGCCTGAGAGGGACTTAGTTATAGTTGAACTATGACTTATTGTTCATTAGAGGGATCAGTGGTACTTAAGGAATTTTCTAACTCATTTAAGGGCCTTTCAAGGTGATAATCTAATTAATTAAACTCATACTTCATCATTGGAAACTTAAGCAAACATGACTATGTGCCCAAATATGTAAGGGAATAAAAAAGGAACTTAGATATAGCTTAACTTAAGACTATGCTACCCTATTTCAGATCATCTAGCATGCAACTCAGAATAACTCATAGGCAATCATAGTTATCAACATACTCATAAAATTTCTCACAATTAAAGTACAATATCCTACTTCCTAATAATAAAAAAAAAATTATCCAAAAAATTTAGCCACTCAAAATATTCATATAATTCACATGCTTGTCTTTTCTCCTAAATAATATGCATAACAAGATAAAAATAATAAGATAAGCAAAAGTACATAGTACTTCCCCTCACTCCAAACTTAGAAACATGCATTGTCCTCAATGCATATAAAATATAATAAAGCACAGGGAGTGAATGAAACTGGCCTGATTAATGAAGTGATGCACAAAGGTTAGGTCTGTGAACTAAAATTTTAATTGAGGGCTCCTAGCAGATAGGGACTAGAAAAAGATAAGACCATACATCACGAGAGTTGAATTCAAAATAAAAATAAATAATTGAAATAAGGAAAAACAAGTAAAACTTGGGTTTCCTCCCAAGAAGCCTGGATTTAATGTCTCGAGCTAGATGACATGGGAGATCATATGTCAAGGTATGTAAAAATTCTACCATTTTTCAGGCTCTTTCTTGCTCGAATCTATGTAACCTACACAGTTTTGTAGGCCCACCCTCTTCTCCTGGGTACCTGAAGACATAATTTTTTTTTGATATTTTTAATATAAGGAAATTAAAATACGAAAAATTAAAAACAGACCCATATTTACAAGGTTCATAAGAGTGAGAAAAGTCACGAATGGGAGGACCCTCAAGAGATGGAAAACAAGGCTTTTCAACTTGAACCTTAATCATTTGAGCTTCCTCATCTAAATCAAGAACAATTTCTCTCTCAATTTCACCAACCTGCTCTTGGTGTGACTCTAATGCTTCCAACTCATCCTTACCATCATAATTTAAAATAACTGACCACCTTCCTCGGTGGCATTGGAAATATTTTCCTCAAGCAAGGTTCTAAATGCATCAACTATCAAACTGAGTTGATTACATTTAAGGGTTGCCTCATTTTCTACCACTTGAGCTTATATCCTATCCAACCTCTCCCTCTCAGAGATATAAAAGCTCCAAGTTTGGATTTTAAGATATACTTTTTTAACTTGTTTTCTAGAGAATGTTTCTCCTCTACTGGGTTGGATAAACATAAAAATTCCTATGGTCATGGGAAGGATAATTGATAGGATAAGGATATGGGTTGAAAGGCATTGGTGGTTGGTTGATCAAACTCATAAGGCCACCCAAAATTATTTAAGACAGTTAAACATGCAAACACCACAAAAAATCAATCAAGAAAAGACTCAAAACTAGAAGAATAAAATTTAAAATAAAATAATAAAATAAAACTAAACAAATAAAACTAACACTCTAAATTAAGATCAATCAAATCTCTTCTATATTAAAATAAATAAAAACACAATTCCCTGGCAACGACACCATAAATTGATACGCACAAGTGCACACGTCCAATTGTAATATAGTAAAATGGTCAAGAGACCGAGTATCGTTCTCTGGAAAAATTATTCTTTTAGCTATTCAGAGATCCTTCCAATTTTATTTAGAGGACTGGGGTATGATGAGAATTTGATTAATCTCATCCTAAAAATCAGATAAAAGATAACACTATGGGGAGAACAAACAAAGACACGTCCTAGGATCATGGTCTCATTGATGGATTAACTAGATTGTTTGTTTCTGCCTTAAATTGATTTTATGCAAATGATAGATCTAAGAGTCTTTAATTTAGGTTTCCTCTTTCGAGCTCTATCCTATCTAACACTTAATTATCAACCCACTTTCATGCAATTGATTAATCAAGCGCAACATTAAGATTCTCTATTTTTTTTAATCTTTATTAATCTTCTATCTTTTTTGTGCACATTTAATTAATAATTTAACATGCTAGATATAACCCAATGCCCTCTTTTTCAAACAAAACACCAAGTAATTATCGTCTAAACAATGACCAATTGTTTGAAGCAATGAACATAAACATGCTAAAAGAATATATGCAATCAATCAATTCCAAGAAAAAACCAACATAGTCTAAACAATCCAACAACAAAAACCATAAACCCTAGCATAAAAAATCAGTCACTCATGGGTACAACATAAATTTAGACCATTTTCAGTGTATCCAAACTAAAAAAAAAAAAACTGAGAAATAAAAAGGGAAGAAGATGCAAGCAAGATTCTTGATTATCGTCCTCAAATTCAGAATTACAACCCAACGATCTCTTCAAATCTTCACTCATTTGAAGCTCCACAATGTTGTCTTTTCCTAGAACTCAGCCCTCGGTGGAGGCCTTAACAAAGTTTAATAAAAACCCCAAAAACAACCTCCTCTAAAAGATGACAAAAATGAACTTAAGTAAGTAGGCTTTGTCGCAGCGTTGTGACACTATAAGTGAGCGTTGTGACACTCTTTAAAAATTTCTTTGGATGTTCTCGAGTTTCCTTGACGATAGTCAAAGGTTTTTAATGACACCCTAAAGATGAGGGATGGCAAAAAATATGCACAAAAAACCTCTAGAAAAAATGCATCATTTTACCCTTGCTCCATAGTTTTTAGCCCTCTTTTGACTTATTCTTTGCTCTAGGTCAAATTTTTACGGTTCTAAGGGATATTTTGGTCTTTTTACTCCAAATTTGGTTCGTTCTATTCCAAGTGCTTGTTTCCTACAAAAAAGATAAATATAGCAATAAAAAACTCTTATATGAAACAAAACTAACAAAAATCTAAGCTTAAAAACACACTTTTGTGGTGTGTTTCATGGACATACATGTGAATCATGTTTAAGTAATAATCTAAAGGATCTATAGTATATGGATAAAGGTTGTGAGCCTTATCTTAGTAATACTATGGATATAACCCACTTTGTAATAATTACAAATGATATGATCTAAATCGTTCATTTGGAGACATGCGAGTGAAAGTATCCTATATAATGAGGTTGTATAAGACCACACTGCGAAATACTTAATCTCTCTTTGTAACATCATTGACTGAAAAGATTAATATTTCATAGGATAACTATGTGTAACTCGATCTCAATCTTGAGTGAGTGAACTTCTGCATGTGAGGGTTTGTCTTTTAATGTCTATGGGTGAGAGTGGCCTGAGTCACCGACTCAATAAGCCTACCATTTTGAGGAAGATACCGAGTGTGGAGCTAGGAACATAACTACACAAGATTACATTCACTCCTTCTCACCTTTGAAATTAGTTGATGAGATGTTCTCTTAAGTGCTGATTCTGAGTCTTGAACAATGGGTATCCACCCTCTCACTGACCCGAGAGGGACTTGGTTTATAGTAGGACCATAAACAGATTGTTCATTAGAAGGATCGATGGTACTTAAGGAGAAAGAGGTAATACAAGGTACAACGAATATTTGATCTAGCTATTATTACGAACGACTCATGAAGGATCGACTTACGTGCAATTGTTTGACTTATGGATGAAAAATATTTTACAATGTGAAGAGTGCAGCTGTGAGTCTTTAGTGGAGTGACCCACATTTAATAAATGTTGATTAATGTAATTAAAGAGTTTAATTAGTTAATATCGGATCATTGGAGCTTTTAAGGTACCCCACTAGCTCACAACGAGTAAATAAAGACCAATAGTTTTGTAAGAATTGGAATTGTTCAAATTAAATGAGGGAATAGTATTAATTGTACATGATACAATTAATATAATATATATAGATACATTATAATATAAAGTTAATTTTGAATAAGATTCAAAATTAAACTTTATAACAAAAGGAGATTTATTATATTCAGATAAGATTCAAATAATTATTTATGTGAATTGGATTCATATTAAAATAATATGAATTAGATTCATATTAAAACTATAAAATAAAGTTTAATATGAATGAGATTATATTAAAACTATAGGTTATGAGAGAGATATGCACTTGAATATGATTCAAGTACATTTAATTAAATATGAGATGTTTAATTGAAAATCAATCAATTAATTAATTTTATTATTTGATTATTATTTAATTTAGTTTAAATTAAATAAAGGATATGGATTGTTTTAATAACTCTCCACTTTATATATGGAGGAAAGGGGGTGATTTTTCTCTACTAGGAAGTTAGTTCTTAAAGAAAAAAAGTTTTTTTTTTTTCTTTTCTTTTCAATGTTCTCCCTTTACTTTATCTAAATTTGGATTTTATAGAGAAATTGGTTCTCTATAGAAGCTCTCCAAAAAAAAAAAAAAAAAAAAAAAAAAAATTCTCTCTTACAAAAGGAGGTTCCCACAAACCCGTCCTTGCCAGGAGAATAGTAGGGATGACTCTTTTGGTGGCGTCTCCACTAATGTATGTGATGATTTGTTCATTTAGGGAAAGGAAATCTTGGAAAAATAATTGTTGGAAATTGAAGATGGTCTTCAAAGGTGAGTTCTTTCTTCTCTACTATAATTGTATTCTCTACTATAATTGTATTAACATGCTTAGCCTACTGCAGTATGAATGTATGTATATATATCTTCACTTCTGTGTTTTGAATTCCTAAAACCAAATCGAAAGCAAAGCAATCATTTGCTTCCACTGTGTGATTTGATCCTTTCACAAACAATGGGGCCCCATCCTCTCATTTTCCGAAGAGGGACTTGGTTTATAATTGGATCATAAACAAATTGTTTATTAGAAGATCATTGGTATTTAAGGACATAAAGATAATTATAGGGGTGAAATGAACTTTTGACCTAGCTGTAATTTCGAACAACTCATGAAGGATTGACTTATGTGCAATGATCAAGCATCTACACACTTCAAAGAAAGAAATATATCAACTAAGATGTCTTAATTTTCGATCAACCCTAAACTTGTATCCTTTTACCTAGGAGCACTAGCTTTCACACACTCACTGCAGGGAACAATACCTAGTCAATACCTAGATGTCCTAACTAGTCATAGTAAAGGTAGCTTTTTTTACTCCATCCATGTATACACATTATAAGTTTATACAATTCATAAAAATATATTTCTTTTAGAATACTTATTAATGAGTGTCCACTGTTTTTCAGAGGCAAAAAATTATATTCTTTCCTTTCATTTTAGTCTAACATTACAAAACTATCATGTATCTCAACTCTCTAACCAGTGGGACCTTTCAAAGTGACAACCAAATATACTCAACTTAATCCTTCTTTTAGTTAAAAATTCTAAATTAAAGTATCTACCTGCAAGAGACTCAAAGAGGGAATAAATAGATCATCACTCAAAAGAATGCTATCCTATTTCCATAATAAGTCATCCAACATGCATATTCAAGTTTCATCATTGACAATCAACATTAAAAGAACACAACAAAGAACTCTCATCATCTTCTCAAATCTCCAATCGAAAAAATTATAAATTTTCTCCATATTTTCAAATCATCAAATTAACATGCATATCAACGATAAAACCTAATTAGCATGCATAGTAGGATAATAAAATACATTAAAGTACGAATGACACCTCCCACCCCAAACTTAGAATGATGCATTGTCCTCAATGCATGAATGAATAGAATATAGCATAAAGATACAACTTTGCGAGTATGCATGAGTCCACCAAACAAATGGGCAGAATGAGTACTTTTTGTTTCAAAAGTGCAAGAGAGACTAAGAAAATATTAGAACTGTTATCGTAGTCAACCTAAAACATAAAAAATGAAATAACTGGAATAACAATAAGCAAGTAAAACTTGGGTTGCCTACCAAGAAGCGCTAGATTTAACGTCTGAAGCTTGACAAGGTAGATTTTTATCAAGGCATATAAAAATTCTCTCATTTTTCAAGACCCTTTTTGCTTAAATCAATATAATCTACTAAGTCTAGTAGACTTTCCCTTTCTTTATGGGCACCTGACAACAAAAAAAAATATTTTTGTTTTTCATATAAGGAAAGTAAAAAGAAGAATATTCAAAAATAGAAAATTCAGAAAAGTATTTACAAGGCTCATAGAAAATAGAGAAGGAAATATCAATAATATGAGGACTTTCTAGGGATGGAAAGTCAATCTTTTTGGCTTAACTTCCATCACACGAATGTCTTCCTTAACATTAGGCACAATTTCTTCCTCAATCTCACAAACTTCTTCCTTGGTTGACTCAAACTCGTCCAACTCATCCTCACCATCGGAGTACACAACTCTAGATCTCCCTACCTCGGGCATCAAAAGTATTATCTTCACTTAAGGCTTTGAGGGAATCAACTATCGGACTAACTTGATTAACAATACAGTTTATGGTGGCCTCATTCTTTATCACTTGAGCTCCTATTCTATTCACATGATCTTTTAATTTATCCAACGTCTCTCTCTTCTCTCTAATAAACCTCTCCACCTTAAGCTCTAAAGTATACTCTCTTAACACATCTTCTAGGGAAGCTTTCTCCTTTAATGGGGTTGGATTGTAACTCTCATACTCATAAGGAGGATAACTCAATGCGTAAGAGTTATGATTTAAAGGTGATGGTGTGGTTGGTCCTAAGTTGGGTAGAAATACCCTATAAGGCACTCAAAATTATAATAAGTCAGGATTTGTAAACACCACAATCAATCAGTCAAGAAAAGATTCAAAAGCAAAAACCAAATAAAAACAAGAAAATAATAATTAAAAAAAAATAAATGTACACCCTAAATTAAGATTAGTAAAATCTCATAAATATTAAAAGAAAATCAAAAGCCAATTCTCCAACGACGCTAAAAACTTGGTATGATACAAGCATACATGGTCAAATTATAGTAACTAAAACGATATGAAAGGTTGAATATTGTCCTTAAGGAATCAAATGGTAATCTTTTAGCTATTTTAGAGATCATTTCAATATTATTTAGGAGACCTACTTGGATAGATAAAAATTAAAGTAATATAAGAAAGTAATAGAAGTGATCAAATATGAAGATTATCAACAAAGAGACATTTTATTTTATTCGATCAACCAGTAACCACAAGACGATTCCTCTTTAAGTTTTTCCTCTTTTTCTCTTATTGTGTCAGTTTTATGATTGGGAGCATGTTCCCATCAATCATGAAGCTGATAGCCGACTAAGGTACTCGTTTTAGCTTGAGTTCTTAGGATTTCCCTTTTTTCATGTAAACTTATGAGAATTTGAATTGGTTATTATTTGTTTGTTGATTTCTATTATGGATTTATAGACTTTGAGTTATTATCTTGCAATTTGTATGATAAACTTGTTATGGACATGAAATCGATAGCTAGGGATTGAATTATAATATATGATATGTAATTATTTTTTCATCCAAAAGTAGCAAAGGGATAGGTTAACTTGTGAACAGTTGTCCATGACAGTGAATATTGCTCTAATAAACCTATGAAGAAATCATTTGAATAGTTAATCATTGCTTTTCCTTTTAGATATTCAACTTAACTTTGACCTAGACCTGAATGTTATTAGGCCAATTGGATTTGTATGCTTTTTATCTATTCAACTTGGGCTAATTAAATATTTAGGTCAATTAATTAGCTTTTCTAATTAATTAGGTTAAGTGCAAACAAATGATTGAAACCAAATAAAGAGAATTCTATGATCTAAGTAAACTAAATTGGGAAAATCCAAATGAAACTCAAGCTAGGAATTTTTCTTGTTGTTATCACAACTTGTTCCCTTTATTTTTATGCAATTTAATTTACTTGCAAACAACTTATCTCAAAACCTGCCCTCGTTATCTCGAGGTGTAAGAAATTTATTAAATACGCCAGTTTCCTAAATTTTTTCATCAAAAGAAAATCAAATCAAATGACGATTAAATGCTTCTGCTAGAGATTCAACCCCTTCACAAATTACCTATACTACTAAGTAAAACAAGTAACAAGATTGGGTTGATCCGTAGGAAAACTTGAATATAATTTTGAGGAATTCTAGCTAAAGCAGTAACTGAATTGGGGGGGGGGGGGGGGGGTGTGGTTGAGAATTAAAGTGAAGAAAATAAAGTGGGGGAAAGTAAAAGTGAAAGAAATATAAAAGAGGCCTACCCTCAGCTACGATGACCCAATTGCTCGATTGATAATAGGATTTCTATAAATTATTTCTCATGAATGAATGTGTTTAATGTTGGGATGTATGCACTACAATCTCGTAGTTCATAAGTTATTTGAAATAATCATTGATTATTTTATATATGCAATTATCCATTGGGGAAAGATCCAAAGTTAATTTATGTAACTTGAATAGTATGTGGTAGACATACAGGTGGATCATGTTCAAGTAATAACCTAAATGGTCTGTAGTATATGGATAAGGTTGGGTGCCTTATTCTGGTGACATTACGGATACGGTCTCCTTTGTAAATGTTGCAAGTGTTGTAAATGTTACAAACGATTTGATCCAAATCGTTCATGTGGAAATATGTGAGCAAGGACATCCTATACAAAGAGTTTGTATAAGACCGGACCGCAAAATGATTAATCTCTCTTTATAATACCGTTGATTGAAGAGATTAACATTTCATAAGATGACCATAGGTAACTCGACCTCAATCATGAGTGAGTTATAAACTCCTTTCTATGAGGGCAGTCCTTTGATTTATATGGGTGAGAGTGGTTCTACTCATCGACTCAATAAGCCTACCATTTTGGGGATTTATATGAGTAGGGAGCTGGGAACATAGCTACACAAGATGGAATACGCTCCTTCCTGTCTTTAGGATAAGTAGATGAATTGCTCCCTTAAGTACTGACTCTGGTTCTTGAACAATAGGGTCCCTCTCTCCCATTGGCCTAAGATGGTTTTGTTTATGGTAGGACCAAAACATGTTGTTCATTAGAGGATCAGTGGTACTTAAGGAGAAAGCGGTAACTACAGGGGTAAAATGGTAATTTGACTCAGTTATAGTTTCGAGCAATTCGTGACCGGTTGACTTACTGGTAATTGGTTATATCCATGGACACATAAATATTTTACAGTGTGAAGAGTACAGTTGTAGATATTTAGTGGAATGACCAACATCTGATGAATGTCGATTCATTTAATTAAAGAGCTTAATTAATTAATCGGGTATCATTAGAGATTCTAATCTATAGATTAATTAAGTCCCCTTACTGGCCCAAGGATAAAACAAGAATCCTTTAGTTTTGACTTAATTTGAATTGATCAAATTAAATTAAGGAATATAAATGAATTATATGAGATGCAATTATTATAATGTACATAGATACATTATAATCGAAAGTTAATTTTGAATAAGATTCAAAACTAAAATTTATATTATAGAGAGAGATATATTTGAATAAGATTCAAATATTAATTATATGAATGAGATTCATATAAAATTATAGATTAAAACTAATATGAATGAGATTCATAGTAAAACTAGATTATGAGAGATGATTATATTTGAATATGATTAGAATATGATTTTAGTTAAATATGTGATATTTAATTTAATGATTAATTAAATATCAATTATTATTACTATTATTTATTTAGTTATGTATTAAATTAGATTTAATATAGATTAAATAAATAAGTTAAATAAGATAACTCCCATGGGGAATTATCTAATGAGTTAGTGGAGGGGAACTATAACCCCTCCTCCAATTAACTTTTTTTTTTTTTTTTTTTTTAATTGTGAATTTTGAAGAGATGTGAGATAAGGATGATTGATCATTCCAAGAATGCTCTTAATACTTATAAGAAATCACTCTCTATTAAAAATATTTTACAGAAAAATTCTTATGTAAAATCCATCTTCTCTTCTCCAAAAGTTGGATCCCACCATCTGCTTCTTGCTAGAGAATAGCAAGGTGACACTAGTGGTAGTATCCCTTAAGTTGGTTCTTGATCGAGGAATTGGTTTGGAGTTTATGAGACGTCGTACTGAAAGGATTTTCGTTGAAGACGGTCTTTAAAGATAAGATTACTTTCCCTTTTAAAAGCATGCTTAATTAGAATGTGTTTATCCTTCTACGCGTCTTTCTATAAGTTCGAAACATAAATTAAAAACACACACATTTCACACGCTTTTGCTGTGGGATTCGTCTTTTCATTTAGCTCACTTGCTCAGATAGCCAAGACAAGCATCCTAATTGATTAATTAATTTCTTAATTAAACTAGATGCTCGATTGACTGGGTTCGACATCGACCATAAGTATCAAACATCCACATTAAGTTTATGGGATTAACTAAGAAAACTAATAACCTGGTAGCCTAAGTCACTAATCGTTACATCCTTGAATATCCAATCATGCAATGCTATAAAAAAGTTGTTCTAAACAACCTACATTTCACGAACAAGCATGCTTGCAAATCTTTAGCCTAACAAAGAATACATGGTGGATGACCAATCCAATCATACATTCTAAGCATAGAAGTTAAAATACATAAAAAAAAAAAAAAAAAGAAAAGGCCACAAGCATTTCAATAAGAAATCAAAGATTAAGCATAAATTCTAGAGGTTTCAGTTAGCCCTAAGCTACCAAACTCACCTTAACGATAAATCCGGTCCAATATTGAAGATACAATTATAAAATTCACCCAAGAACTAAGAAAATTAGAGGATGGGCAAGAGGAGAGAAGAGAATTAGATTAGGGGCTGAAACCCCATATTAGAATTCACCTAAAATTGAAAAATGTGTTTTTATACCCAGTCGCAGCGTTGCTGCGCTAAAGGCAATGTCACGCGACTCTGCATAAGTTCATCAAGGTGAAATTGTTGTGGCGTCACGATATTGTACCCTTTTGCAGCCTTTTGTGAAGGATGACGTGTCACAACGTCGCGTTCTCTAGGGGCCTTTTCATCCTTTTTACGCTCTTTCTCATTCACTTAATTTGATTGCTTCGTTAAGGCTCTGAATCGATATGCTTTCTTCCTAATGCTCAATTCCACCTCCTAGGTGCTTGGTAACTTTAAATTCATAGAATTAACATATATAATAATCCCAAGTTTAGCTGAGTGAGTAATACATTTCAGGTGCTATCAGTACCACAAGTTTATTTGGTTGGTTAGAACCCTTGGCAAGTTCCCTTCATCGAATGTTCATGGATTTTTTTTTAGTAACATTATGTTTTTAGTTGAAATTATGTTTAAGAAACAATAAAATATATTTCATTAAAAATGGTTTCAAAATAATGAGAAAGAATGTTCTTTTGTATGATTATAGCTACTCAGATTTATGTCAAAGCGATTTTTAATCTACTTGATCTTCTACTAATGTGAGCACCCAAAACACTTTGTGAATGTGTTTCTTGGTGTAAACGATATGATATTTTTTTGATGCACCACTAGAATGTGTTTTTATGGTGTAAATGTAGTCCTACATGCACGTATGGAACATGATTAGTTTGATATGCGTATTGACATCACTCTATGCAAAAATTACTATGTGTGGGGGTACAAGTACAGTGATAGTTTCCACAAACTTATGTATTAATATTATCAAGGATTATTTTGTGATATCTTAAAATTATAAAGTAATTTTACAATTTAATTATCTTCAGTTAATTGAAAATTTTGTTTTTGAATTTTTTAAGTTGGAATTTAATTTGGGTGGAGGGAAAATTACAATTTAAATTTAGTTGATAAAGGATTTTGAAGACTTGAATTTAAGTTAAATTTTGGAATTTGTTTGATCGACAAATTTAAGGAGATTTATTAAGGAAAAGGAAAGGAGAATATCTATATCTATATTTATATATATTTATTAGGAGTTAGGGTTAAAGGAAATAATATGCATATATATTTAAATTAGGCTCATCGAGAAATGTGCCAAAGAAAAAAATTTCATCTTCTTCTTCCCTTCAGCCACACGACCCCTCCCTCGATTCCTTCCTCTCCATCGCTCTGCATCATCACTGACAATCTTCAGCGCTACCAAAATCGTCGCCGTTTGCGAGCCCAACCGTACGACGAGTCGTTCGTTTCCTCCAGTCACTCGTCGTCGTCGTCGTCGATTCTTCTCTCTCTCTCTGTCCGCTGCTTAGACCATCGAGCTGTCGTCGAAGCGTCACTCGTCCACGCATGGGTAGCTGATGCTCAGATCGCAACGTCGTTGAACTCGAGCCAGCCGCCGTTCGTTCGCTTAGTCGCACCATCACCCACAGCTGCATCGGATCTGCTCGTCGGTGTAGTTTTGGGTAAGTTTTTGGGTTTTTGGTGTTGTTCTTAGTTGGTTCTTGAACACCCATTATGCATTGCGTTTAAAAACATTTTTCTCTTGACATTTGAAGGATAATTTGAAGTTTTTGGAGATAATTATGTCGCTATCCAACAACATTGTGGTGTTTTTCGGCAACGTTTGGGTAAGTAATTGGGGGAGTTTTGGGGTGAATTTTGGATTGGAAGTGTCGGTAGGGACTAATATTAAATTGTTGTGGGTTTAGGTTGATTCTTGGTGTTACTTGGGATGTTGGGATGAAGAGCTTGTTTGCTTGAATTAAATATTATATCTAAATTTGAGGTAACTTATTTACTACCTATTCACCCTCGAACCCTAGATTGATGTTAAGATTGCGAATAAGCTAATTGCTTTTTTCTTTTATGGCGGAATGTTTTGCTATGATAGACTAATGAATGGAAATCCTTGAGATACGTTACTATGATTATATTAATAAAGTTTACATTTTGTATATTGTATGTTGCATGTTAGACTTGAATGGATTAAAATACTCTGAAGCAGAAGAAGATAAATGCATAATGTCTTGATTTCATTTTACGAAACACAAAACTCAGACGGATGGAAACTACAATAAACATAATTAGCTAAGCTTGCATATCTGCTTTAAATACGGAGAGGAAAAGGGATCGAGAAACTCACCCTTGAAGAACAAAAATCTTCATATTTCCTCTCCATAGCACAACACAAACGATTGTTCACTCGAACGGATCAATTTCGAACACAACACTTGAACATAACCAAAAAGACACCACTGCAAGAGAGTCCGAGTTATTCTCAATGATGAGAATCAATAGAGAGGTGCGGGCTTCTATTTCTTAATTTTGGTGTGGTTGGGAAGTTGAGAGAGTTTTTCTGAGAGAGCATAAACATAGAGAGACCTTGAAGTGGATGAAGGAGATGATGCAAAATTGTAACTTCCTTAGAAACTTCTCCTCTATGTTTCACGTATTTGAGAGAAAAGAGGAGTTGAGGGAAGTTTATATATATATATATATCATATTAAATTATATGTTATATCACATATAACATATAACCTAGGATTCATATTATATCATATATAATATTAACTCATAGTTTATTATTCTCTCATTTAACCTATAGTATTAATATGAATCATATTCGTATTAATTCTAACCTACAATTTTTATATGAATCATATTCATATAATTAATATTTGAATCATATTCAAGTATTTATTTCTCTCATTAAAACTTTATATTATAATGTATCATATACATTATATTAATTGTATCTTATACAATTAATTCCCTTTAATTAATTTGAACAATTCAAATTAATCCAAAAGTAATTTAATTCTTGTTAATCTCTATTGAGCTAACAAGGGGATCTTATGGACCTATAGATTAAAGCTCTAATGATACTTGATTAATTAATTAAACTCTTTAATTAAATTAATCAACCTTTATTAATTGTCAGTCGCTCCATTAAAGAGTTACAACTACACCCTTGGCACTATAGATATATTTCTGTGTCCATTGGATATAACCAATCAAATAATATGTTCACCCTTCACAAACTATTCATAAGTACAGCTGGGTCAAAACTACCGTTTTATCCCTATAGTTACATCTAACTCTTTAAGTACCACTAATCCCTCTAATGAACAATTTCTCAAAATCCAACTATAACTTAACCCAAGACCTGGAATTAGCCTTTAAGGGAGAAATTTATCTAATTAATTAACAATTGGGAATGAGCGAATTCCTTCTTGTGTAGCTGTATTCCCAGCTTCTCAATTAAACAAATCCCCAAAATAGTAGACATATTAAGTTGGCAAAAAATGGCCACTTTCACCCATGCAGATCAAAGGACTGCTCTTACAGGTAGGATTTCACAACTCACCCAGGATTAAGGTTAAGTCACCTATATCATCTTGGTGACATGTAAGTCTTTTCTAGCAACGGTGTTATAAAGTGAGACTTTCATTTTGTCTTGTAACAATTACAAAGTGGGTCGAATTCATAGTGTCACTAGAATAAGGTACTCAGCCTTATCCATCTACTACAGATCGTTCAGGTTATCACTTAAACATGATCCACCTGTATGTCTCCACATACATGTTTAAGCTTCATCAAATAAAATAATCTTGGATTAATAGTGTCACTAGGATAATCTTGAATCTTAGTTTATTGGTTTTGAGTTAATGCAACTAAATGTCAAATAAAATATAACTTATTTTATTAGATAAATAACATGTTTATACAAATACAATTTACAAAATTACAAAATCACGAGATTTAGGGCATCAACCTTAACAATCTCCCACTTGTTCTAAAGCTAGTGGGGTATACAAAATACAAAGTAAATTACAAGGTACAATACACAAAACAATAAACTAAGGAATACATTATGTGCCTAGTAAAATCTTCCACTTGCCTTAGACTAGATGTGACATGTCTCGTAGACCCAGACTCTCTAGACGGCCTTCAAACACTTTACCATGAGAGCCTTCATAAATGGATTAGCAACATTGTGCTTCGAAGCGATCTTTTTTATGATCACATTTTTAGGTAACCTATAAATAGGCATAGTTTATTTATAATCTTTAGGATCGTAGAAGTAATCCTCTCTCGTTCCCTTGAGGTAACTTATAAATAGGCATAGTTTTGAACAAGGTTCTAATTTCTTAGGATAAGCTTTGCACGTGTGTTAGGTTATAGAGTTGGAAAAAAGGCAACGGAAGAAAAAAAAATTATTAAGCATTCTAATTCATTAATTTTGGCTTTGAATTAAGCGTGCTCATAAACTAACAAGAGGGTTTCATATCATACCTTTGAAGAAACACTTTAACCTTAAATCTCAGCTGCAATCTTCTTCAATTCATCTTCTGAATCACCACAAAACCTTCCCTAATATCCTCTAGGTGCCTTAGATTGATTTGTGGGACTCGAAATAAGCTTGGATTAAGGGAAAATTGAGAGGAGGCTTTCTGGTTTTTGGCAGAATGAAGAACCCGTTTTCACTCTGAATTTTCAACAAAATTTCAACCTTCGCATGCCCATTTCCACACAGATTCTTCAGTATATATTGCAAGATCATCATGCAAGAACAATTGCTGCATGAATTGTAGCTCATGCTTGAAAGATTGACTGAATTTGGAAACTAGAAAGTCAG
The DNA here is from genome assembly GCF_027475165.1 of Benincasa hispida. Lineage (NCBI taxonomy): Eukaryota > Viridiplantae > Streptophyta > Magnoliopsida > Cucurbitales > Cucurbitaceae > Benincasa > Benincasa hispida. The sequence continues at coordinate 28,200,960 of NC_143485.1, forward strand.
TAACCTTCTTGGTTGGAAAGTGGAAAAATCCCACTTTTGGGATTTTTCTATTTTTCATTTTTTTTCAATTTTTTATTTTCAAAATTAATTTTCTTTTCAAAAATGAAAATTTATTAATTTTACAAAATTAATTCAATAATTAATTTATCTAATAAAACTAATAATAAATAATTAATTAAACAATAATTAATTCTAATTAAATTAATATCGAATATTAAATTAATTTATCACCCAGTTCACTATCATGAACCTCTATTCATGAATTTAATATTTAAATCATATTTAAATATTAATTGATTCTCCAATTTTGTTTAATTCTAAAATTAAACGTGTAATTATATCACATATAATTACTGATTCTCTTAATTCTGATTTGATCGTTTCAAATCAACTTATCACGCTACTCTAAGGCTAATCCATTTGTGAGCTAGTAAGGGGACCTCATGGACCTACAGATCATGGGCTCCAACGGTTCGAGATTAATTGGCTAAACTCTTTACACCAAATTAACCCTCATTCATTAACTACTGGGTCATTCCACAAAAGCCCAGAGTTGCACTCTCCTCATTGTATATATATTGTGTCCACTCGATATAACTATGAATAGTAAGTTAACCCTTCACAGGTTTTTCATAATAATGGCTGGGTCAAATGGTTGTATTACCCTCGAGATTACCTCTTGTTTCTTAAGTCCCACTGATCATCTAATGAACAATTGGTTTATGATCGGATCATCAAACTGAGTCCCTCTCGGGCCAATCAGAGGGTAGGACCCCTTGTTCAAGACCTAGAGTCAGCAGTTAAGGGAACAACCTCTCTACTATCAATAAAAGCGGGTAGGAGTGAATTCCATCTTGTACCCTATGTCCCCAGCTATATACCCGATCTTACACCTGAAATGGGAGGTTTATTGAGCCGGTGCTATTGAGTCAACCCTCACCCATGCAAATCTAAGGATAATCCCAAATAAACAGGAGTTCATAATTAGCTCAGGATTCAGTTCAAGTTACCTAAGTCATCGCTTTGAAATAGCTAGTCTTAAACAGTAAACAACGTTATAAAGTAAGAGTTACTTATTTCGTAGTCCGATCTTGTGCAAACTCATTGCACAGGACGCCTCCACTTCTCATGTCATTACATGTACGAATCAAAATCACTTCATCTGTAGCACTTTACAACTCCTTATAACAACTACAGAGTGGACCGCATCCAATAGTGTTATCAAAATAAGGCATCCAACCTTATTCATATACTATAGATCATTTTGACTATTTACTAGAACTTGATCCACTTTTATGTCTCTACATAAAGTTCAAGTATTCATGTAATAGTCATGGATCTTTTAGTTTATTGGATTTATTTCTAAAACAAAATAAGCAATTCATATATTCAATAATAACTTTATTGAATTTTCAAAATAAGTTTTATTGTTTACAAACCACGAGTTTTAGGACATAAAATCCAACAGTGGGTAACCCTAAATCCTGAAATGGCATAAACTATCTTTATGGCCATTCCATAATTCCAGAGGTATTTCAGAAACACTCTTGGATGGAACGTGGTTTAAAATATAAGTTGCAGTCTGTACTGCATAACCCTAAGACGAGTCAGGTAAATGAGCATAACTCATCATATACCGAACCATGTCAGCAAGGTTCTAAACTTTGAAATTACAGACTCGATAGCAATTAATTATGCCAAAAAAATGTAGGGGCATTTACAATTAAATGAAAATGTAAAAGAATTTAACAAACTGAGGTTTCATCCCATAAACTCCATTAATCCACACATCCACAAATGATTTAATAATTAAAACAGAGAGTAGACATGCTATACCCACTGAGAATGTAAATGCAATTCTTTGCAACAATGAAATTAGAATATCAAAAACTGAGGGCTCTGATACCAATTGAAGGAAATCTTATACAAGAGTACCTATGAGCAGAAGTGGATCTTTCCAATTCATTGTGATAGAATTTCCACATATACATTTAAGTATACAGATATACATTAACAATCGCTAAATTACTGGCATGCTTAAAGGATCAATAAATAAGACACTGAGAGAACATACCAGTTGAAGACTTTTCTTCACTTGAAATCTTGCTCTCTCCACGAACCACCTCTCGCTCTTGCTAGACCAACAAGTAATCGTCCAGTAACACTCCGGTTGTTTACACGAATAATTTTGCACGAACACAAGGAAACGGGGATGACACCACCACTCGGAGCTCTTAGTATTCTTGAATGAGAATCCAAAGGGTGGGCTTTGTTCGGATTTGGTAGAGGGGAGAAGGAAAAGAGATCGTATACAATGATCAAGTAAATGGGAGAAAGATTCGTCTATCGTATAGACAAAATGCTTGATCGTTTAGGTGAAGTATACGATCGTGTAGGAAAAGGTAGGAAAATCTAAACGATCGTTTAGTAAGTGAAGCGCGCGGGTGTAAGCGATCGTTTAGTAAGTAGCACTATCATATAGGCTCTTGCTTCGGGAATGAGTGAACTTCATCTTGTGTAGTTGAGTTCTAAGCTTCCAAATCAGACGAATCCTCAAAGTGGTAAGTTTAAGTCGACGCTCTGGTCACTCGTACCCATGAAAATCAAAGGACCGCCTTCAATGGTAGGAGTTCCCAACTCACTCAGGATTGAGGTCATGTTACCTATGGTCATCTTAGTGAAGTGAAGTGAAGTCTCTGTCATGAACGGGGTTATATGACGAGACGTTAATACTTCGTGGTCAGATCTTATACAAACTCTTTGTATAGGTCGCTCCCACTCTCATGTCCCCTACACAAATGATCAGGATTAGACCATCTATGACAAGTCACAACACTTGTAACTATTCCACAAAATGAGCCGCATCCGTAGCGTTACCAGGATAAGGTTTCCCTCCTATATCCGTATACTACAAACCATTTTGGTTATCACTTAAAGACATGATCCACTTGTATGTCACCACATATATGCTTAAGTTACATAAAGACAACTAGGAATTTTAGTTTATTAGTTTGTGGTAAAGAAAATAAAACATCCAATGTGCAAAGTCAAGAAGTGAAGTAAATATCATATATTATACATCACAAGCGTTCGTACAAAATGTGTTTACAAACTATAGGACACGAGACTTTAGGGCATCAACCCCAATAGAGTCAACGCTCACCCATGCAAATATAAGGATAATCTCAAATAAACAGGAGTTCATAGTTAGCTTAGCATTCAGGTTAAGTTAGGTCATCGTTGTGAAATAGTCATTCTTAAACAGTAAACAACATTATAAAGTAAGAGTGACTTATTTCGTAGTCCGATCTTGTGCAAACACATTGCACAGGGCGCCCCCACTTCTCATGTCATTACATGTACGAATCAGGATCACTTCGTCTGTAGTACTTTACAACTCCTTATAACAACTACGGTGTAGACCGCATCCAATAGTATTACCAAAATAAGGCACCTAACCTTATTCATATACTATAGATCATTTTGACTATTTACTCAAACCTGATCCACTTTAATGTCTCTACATAAAGTTCAAGTATTCATGTAATAGTCATGGATCTTTTAGTTTATTGGATTTATTTCTAAAATAAAATAAGCAATTCATATATTCAATAACAACTTTATTGAATTTTTAGAATAAGTTTTATTGTTTACAAACCACAAGTTTTAGGACATAAAACCCAATAGTGGGTAACCCCAAATCCTAAAATGGCATAAACTATCTTTATGGCCATTCCATAATTCCAAAAGTATTTTAGAAATACTCTTGGATGGAAAATGGTTCAAAATATAAGTTGCAGTCTGTACTGCATAACCCTAAGACGAGTCAGGTAAATGAGCATAACTCATCATAGACCAAACTATGTCCAACAAGGTTCTATTTCTCCTTTTTAATAATTCATTATGCTGTGGTGTACCAGGTATGATAGTTGGAATACGATTCCATGTTTAGTTATGAAATCACAAATCCATATACCCTTCACCTCGATCGGTTCGAAGTGTCTTAATTGTTTTACCTAATGAATTCTCAACTTCAACCTTGTACTCCTTGAACTTTTCAAAAGCTTTAGACTTGTGTTTCATTAGGTAAACATACTCATACCTAGAATAATCTTTTATAAAAGAGATGAAATATTCAAACCCTTATCTTTTTTTAACATTCATAGGACTACAAAGGTCTGAATGTACTAGTTCCAAAGGTTCTTTGGCTTTATGACATTTTCCAGTAAAAGATCTTTTAGTCATTTTTCCTTCAAAGCCTGACTCACATACTGGTAAAGAATTTTCTTTTAACTCGCTTAGAAGTTCAATCTTAACCAACATTTCAATCCTTTGAGATTTATATATCCTAATATTAGGTGCCAAAGTTGGGCATTTTCTTCAGGAGAAACTGTCTTTTATTTTGAATTATTGCAGTTCTAAACATTTCAGTATTAAGAAGGGCCTTAAATGGTAATGGCCTTAGCACATAAAGATTGCTTTCTAAGTTTGTTGAAGAAATAAAAACATCATTCTTGTAAACAAACACTTTATTTACATCTAAATTTATAAAATAGTTCTACTCAAGTAGACATTTTACAGAAATCAGGTTCCTCTTTATATCAGAAACCACATAAGCATTATCTAATAACAAATATGATTTCTGTAAGAGTAATCATAGGCCTCTCATTGCTAAAGTTGAGATGATTTGCCCAATTCTAACACACATAGTCATTTCTCCAGTCCTGAGCTACTACTAGGAACTAATTCCTTGAAAAGAAGAACAAACATGATTAATGGCACCAGAATCAATTATCTAGGCTAAACAATCATTCTCCACTAAACAAGTTTTCAGTACTAGTAAATCACATTTACTTTGTTTGGCTTTCTTCTTCTCTACCAAATATTTGGGATAGATTCTTTTCCAATGTCCCTCTTGGTTGCAATGGAAGCACATTCCTTTGGCAACCTTGGCCTTCCTACCCCTCTGAGCTACAGCAGGGTTAGCTTTCCCCTGACCTCCCTTCTTCTTCTTCCACTTTTTGGTGCCGGAAGAAGAAGGTACAGACTTCGTTCCAAAGGTCAAACCTTTGTGAAACTTCTTTGGGGAAGTGGCAACATTTGCCTCTCTCTTCTGCTCCTTGACTTTCATTAAGGACTAGTAAGTCTATAGTTCATTAAGAAGGGTGGTCAAGTTGTAGTCTAGCTTATTCATAACAACGTTACTATAGAACTGGAGGAAATTCTCAAGTAGAGTTTCCAAAATGAAGCTAACTTAGCTGGCTTCGTTGATAACGAACCCATTCATCTCAGCCACGTTAAAATGGACCACCATGTTTAGAACATGTTCTCGAACAGAAGCCCCTTCTTCCATACAGGTATTAAATAAAGTAATGAAACAATAAAGTTGTGTCATGCTATAATCTCCATTTTTATTATATTATACATAACATTTATATAACAAAGTAATGAAAAAAAAGTAATATTTATCCATTATCCTTACTATATAATATAACAATGATACTATAAAATGATGCATGGGCATGCTTAATTAAATCATGCAACTATATAATATAATACGTGTATTAAAAATGATGCATGAAATAATGTTTATCCTATGGTGGGATTTTTATACTATATGGCATACACTATGCATATAATAGTAAACCATACATCACATGTATAATAAAATTATAAAAGCAACATTGGATTGAAAATTGGCATCCTAAACATTAATAACCCTTATATTAATTTAATTAATGAAAATTAATTATTACAAATTAATAATTAATAAAAAAACTACCAAGAAGAACCGTTAGCCATGTTCAAACCCACGAACTGGAAGCAGTTAATGTGCACATCACATTCAGAGCGTAACGACGCTCTGGGCCAGCATTGTTACACTGGCTTTTCCTTTGTCACAGCATAGCCCTATGCTACATGCAGTGTTGCTATGTTGGCTTTTGAGTTGTAGAGGCGTAGCTTCACGCCATATGCAATGTCACTACGCTCCACATCAGTGCCCGTAAGGCTGATGCTAAGCATAGCTACGCGGGGCATTTTGCCTTATAGCATAATCCACAACGTAATTACGCTGTGCATTACATTCTAAGGTAGAATGCTTCCTTTGCTTCAACTCTTCATCCAAATTGCTCCGTTATTGCTCCAAATTCCTCTAAATTGAAGCCAGAATCTCACCACGAATGACACAGACAATTACAGACCCGATTGTAAGAATAAAAATGCATAAAAAGAACATTGGGCTCTTATAAATCGACTGAATTAAAGCAGTAATTGCTAAGCCAATTATTGAAACATCAAATGAGAAAACACCAAATGTTCATAATACAGTGTACAAATCGCACTAGAACTCTAAATTGATGTTTGAAAACAAAAATTAGGATATAACAATTGATGTTTAAATTAATTTTCAACATTTAAAAATTAATTCCAATTCCTTAAGATCCTAAGTTTGCATGCAACTTTTTATTATAGGTTGACAGTTACTAAATATTACAAAATAATCATTAGCCCTAATCATGCTTTCTATGGTTTATTAATCAACAATCAAATTCTAATTAATAAAAAAATCATATTACATTCATTTCACAACTTTGATATAACAATTATATTAAACTATCGATGTGTCATGCTCAATGCAAATTGATTTTCAACTTTATTAATATAACATTTATATCAATCAATTCATGAAAATAAAACAAGCATACACAAGACATTAATAAATATAATTCTTTATATTTACCTAGGTAATGTCATGCATCTTGCTTTTCCAACTTTGTATATTTAACATAACAAAATACATTAAATAACTCATGAAATCATATATCATGCATTAATACCATACATTTTAACTCATATAATATATTAAAATGCATGAACATGCTTAACCTATGGTGGGATTTATCTAAATGACGTCCATAAAAACATTTAAACGACAAATGGACCGATAATTTGGCCCCTAGGATAAAATTTATCCTAGAAACAACTTATGTCGTTCTAAAATTGAACCAGACCAACCCGAATTGCTTCGACAAAACCTCAAAACCATGAACCGAATCAAGCCAACCCAGCATAAAACTGAACCCAACCAGCTTAAGCCACTCGATTCGGACTAAACCATCCTGGATCGCAGCTGAACCAGATGCATTTCGTTGGCCCTCATGAAATCGCGTCAGCATTGCAACGCTGCGACATCTGGAAATGGATTTGGGAAAATTTATGACTATTCTTTCGATTTGGCCAAAATTACTCTCAATCTTCAACGTAAATTGCCCTAGTTTTAGACATGGACTTACAGAAGACTCAATGTACATGATAAAACGCCCAAAAACACAAGGGCTTTTACAAATCATTTATTCAAAAACCATGTTCCAGAATAATACCATAAACATTTATTCGCAAACCACATTCCAGAATGCAATTCAACCCACAAAACTAGTGCAAATTTTGAATTTCTAAATTAATTATGTGAGTGGCTCTGATACCAATTGTAGGGATAAAACCCTAATGCAGAGAAAAAAAAATCAAGACCCAACTCGTAATTATTTTAGATTCCAAAATATAGTACACTGGGAAAAAATACATAATAACATAGAGGCCTAAAAATCTCGAACTACTGTAAAATTTAGGTTAAGCATGTTGTACTATTTGGGAATTTAGTATTACAGAGAAGAGAGAAAAAATCACTTACTTTCATTGATGACTCAGATGAAATGATCAATTCTCCTTGGGATTGAATGCTCAAACACCACCAATTGGGAACCTCCCTATTCTCTGAGAATTTGTGGTTATTGGTTTGTGGGAACGAATCTCAAAATTAGAGGGAAAAAAGAGAATTTCAGAGAGCTATCCACTAAAACGATTCTATGATAGAATTTTCTCATCGTTGTTTTTTTTTTTTTTTTTCTTTTTCATCTCACAGGTATATTATTCGTGAGAGCCTGAGAGATAAATATGGGAAATATCCCATGTTTCTGATAACTCCCAGATGTGAGAGTTATTTCTTTTTTTAATTTAATAAATTAAATAAAACAACTAATTTAATTAATTAAATCTAATTTAATTAGTAATTTCATTTAAATCATATTTAAACAAACATATCTCATAACCTATAGTTTTAATTCAATCAATTTAATTAAATCAAATTTAATTAAAATAAAATTAATTAATTAATTAATTCTCCTATTATTTAATACCAAATTAAATATCAAATATTTAATTTTGTCTACATTTGAATCATGTTCAATTATATTTCTTTGATAACCTATAGTTTTAATGTGCATCTAATCCACATTAATTTTAACCTATAATTTTAATATGAATCCAATTCATATTAAATTGATATTTGAACTCCTCTAAATATTTAATTCTCTCATAAATCAATTTTGAATCATATCAAATTAAATTTATATCATAAAATTTAATTAAAATAAAAACTTTATATTATAATGTATCGTTATACATTATACTATTTTCCTAAGTGAACATTTCAAACTCTATTCAAGACATAATTACCTCAATATCCTTTACGGACTAAGAAGAGGACCTCATGGATCTATAGATCAGAAGCTCTAACGATATGAGATTAATTGGCTAAACTCATTAACCACATTAATCAATATTTGTTAACTGTGGGTACACTCCACTAAAGACCCACAACTACACTCTTCTCACTACATATATATTTTTGTATCCATAGATATAGACCAATGACAACAAGTTAGTCCTTCACGAGTGTTTGTAACATCAATTGGGTCAAAATTATCGTTTTATCCCTGGGTTATTTCTTTATCACTAAGTATCAGTGCTCCTCTAATGAATAACCTGTTTATGGTTCAACCATTAAACAGAAACCCTTTCGGGCCAGTAAGAGGGTAGGGCTCTTTGTTTAAGTCATGGAGATACCACTTAAGTGAACACTCATCTACTGAGCCTATAGCCGGGAATGAGTGAAATCCATCGTGTATTATTTTTATGTTCCCAGTTCCCTACTCGGTCTTGTCCCCAAAATGATAGGCATATTTAGTCGGCGAACTAGCCACTCTCACCCATAAAAATCGAAGGAAAATCTCTCATAAACATGAGTTTATAATACACCCAGGATTAAGACTAAGTTGTCCAGGTCATCCTATTGAAATAGAAACCTAACTAGTAAACGGAGTTACATCTAATAGTTACTATTTCATGGTCTGGTCTAATGCAAACTCATTGCATAGGATACCCCCCTCGCATGTCACCTACAAGAACATGATAGATCATTACATTTGTGAAAATACGTGGGTCATATCCATAGTGTCACTAGGACAAGATACCTATCCTTATCACTATACTATAGACCCTTTAGGTTGTATCCTGAACATTGATTCTTATATATCTTTACATACAATTCAAGATTCATAAGACAACCTAGGATGTTAATTTATTGGATTTAGGGTTATTAAGACAAAAGAAAATATAATACAATCAACAACACTTATTGAAATAACATTAATAACTCTTTATTGATGACTATCAATTATTTACTTTTTTATTTACGAGTTTTAGGGCATAAAACCCAACACACATGTCTCCACATGATTGATCAGGATCAAATCACTTGTAGCACTTTACAACAATTGTAACAACTACAAAGCGAACCATATTCGTAGTGTCACCAGGACTAGGTATCTAACTATATCCATCTACTATAGACTGTTTAGGCTATCACACTTAAAGATGATCTACCTATATATCTCCACATATATGTTTAAGTTACAGCTAATAACCTTTTATTTTAGTTTATTGGTTTTTGTGAGTTAATGCAACTAAATGTCGAATAAAATACTTTTTATTTTATTAGATAAATAAAAAGTTTGTACAATACAATTGCAAACTACTAGACCACGAGATTTAAGGCATCAACCCCAATACACCTATGCTTATGATTATGACACTTCGGACTCACTACCTATGAAAGCGTGTCTTCGGGTTCATCCCTTATGCCTATGTCTATGCCTATGTAATGTGATGTACACCTTCGATCCAATATGAATGCTAACAAATACTCTAGTAGGCCCAGTAGTGGGTCACTTACTAAGTATTTTTATACTCACTATTTTTCCCTCATGTTTTTTAGGTAAAGGAAAGGACAAGATGAAAAATTACAAGAAGAATTCATGACTGAGCCATTGTGACTTGACATCGCTTTCATACTTATTTTTTCTCAAATTGACATGTTTTGGGTTGGGAATTAAACATTTAATATTCCTAGGTTAAATTACTTATTTATTTGTTTATTTATTTATTAAATTGATTTATTCTAAATTAGAGTCAGGGTACCCAAAACAATGAATTTATGTTTTTTAATCTTTTTTAGAGTTTATTTAATCACATCGATTCTGACCCTTTCTCCTAAATTTATAAAAGATCTATTTTCAAGTTATGCATGTATAAAATAATGTCCTTTGATAAATACTAGAGAATTGGGTTGTTACAATTTAATGTGAATTTTCTAATGTTTTATTAACCTTGAATGTTTAATTGATTTGGTTGGAGCTTTAAACTTTTATTTAGTTTGACGAATATTTCATTAAAATCATTTTATTATTAAGTTTATCACTCATTGAACTTTTTAGCTCATTCTTTCGTTTTCACTTGCCCATTAGGTTACTTTTGAGTTTCATATAGAGGTAGCTATCTAGTACCTGTCACCAATCAAACTACGTGTTGCATAACACCTTTGTATGTACTTTAGCTAGACATTTAACTGTATGTTAAGGATTTTTTTTTCTATGTTGTAATGTGAATGTTAAGTTCGTGAAAGTATGAAAGAAGTTAAGTTTGAAGAGAAGGGAAGTTTCAGCAGTAGATTCCATCCTACACTTGAGGTCTGTTGTTGAAACATTTCGTCTTAGGTTCGATAGGATAATCTAGGGCGGGGTGTCACAAATGTCCATATTGTATTTCATAGTCCAGAGATGGAGAAAGAAAACAAAGAAACCGAAGCACAATTGCAAAGACTGAAGAACAAGAAATTAAGAAACAAAAAAGTCACTGAAAAATATTGTCGTTATCTAGTTTTTCTTTTATTGCATTTAGGCCAAGTTCCCGTTTTTCGTTTTTATTTCTCATTTTTAAAAAATAGATTTGTTTAACAACTGATCCATTTCTTGTTTTTAAAATTTAAGAAATACTTATTTAAAAAAAGGGCTTAATTTAAGAAACTACAAAAGTAACTTTTCCCATTCTATTTTGATTTGTATATTACCGTTTCTTAATTAACTTAATATCATCACTTAATTAACTTTTATTTTTAAAAAATTTATTAATTTTGGCAAAGTTATTCCAGAGCTAATTTTTGCATTGGTCAAACTTTTTTGTTTTTTTTTTTTTTAAATTTTACCTTTTTTTCTATTTAATTTTGTGGACGAATTAGCGAACTCTTTTTTTATTATGGGATCCAATTTAATGAAATTACAAGTTTATGACTCAAATTTATACAACCTCACAAGTCTAGCATTAAAAAAATGTATTTTTCTAAAAAAAAAAAAAAAAAAAAAAACACATGTGACCTTGTTTTTTACTTTCTGAATCTGACACGTTTAGGGTTCAAATTGATATAATAAAAATTTGAGAGACAAAATATAGGGATTTTGAAAGTTCAAAACCAACTTAAAAGTTCAAATACTACAAAAAAAAAATTAAACGAATAAAAGAAACTTACAAATCAATCTAATCATGTTTTAAAATTTCAGCTCCCACAAGCAATCCAAGAACAGTTGCTTGAAAAGAGATCCACATACACGGCCCCAAAGAGATCTCTACTTAAAAAGAAGACTAAATGTCACACCCCGTCCCAGACCACCTTCTTAGCCTAGAGAAAGGCGTGACTGCAGCAGTTACCAACCCTTGGGCTGACACTTACTGCCTAATAACTCTTGCAGAATAACTCTGATACCAATTATAATTCATATGCAACGGGACGTCTTTAGGCCCACAATTTATTAACTTAGAAACTTAATATGTTTAGAGTATTTACAACATTAGATTTACAAGTCCCAAAACCCACAAACCCTAGTCTCTATATGAGCAACAATAACATGTGTACAATATTAATAGTAACCACCTAGTAAACGGTTACAAGTCTTTTCGTTTTTTAGTGGTAGAACAGATACTGAGCTATCTTCAAAGGATTTGACCGCTACCTGTGGGGGGGAAAAACAAAAACATTTGAAAACGAGGTGAGCTTACGCCCAGTGAGTGACCGAGAAAACATAGTAAATTCTCATGCATAATTTCAGAAAATAGTTTTATCTGAAATATAAACTTTTGCAGCATAAATATTTTCCAAGCATAAATTATATAAAACTGTTTTATACATAAAACAGTAAAATCATTTCTCAAGTCAAAGTACTGTATAACTGGTAAAATAATCCCAACACCAACTACTAGTCCAGAGAGAACCCTTTTGCTCAATCTCTGACTTTATTCACCTGTGGCCACACTAAGTACCTTCACACATTATGTACTACTACTCAGATACCTTCTCCTTGTACTTCAGTATCGAGCTACTAGGATACCTTCTCCAACGTACTTCAGTATCCCGTTGGCTTAGTACCTTCTCAAACGTACTTCAGTACCAATAGATACCTTCTCCTTGTACTTCAGTATCTAGTTGGGTGGATGCCTTCTCCTTGTACTTGGCATCGCATTTTATCAAAACTATTTATGAACAACTTTTCTCTTTAAAGCATGTACAGTATAACACACATATAACATGGCTTTAAAGATGGTAACACATGCTAGATAAAATCAATACATATACATATGTAAATAGTTTTTCAACAATATGCATGCATTCAAATAACAATTCAAACTTTCTTGGAAACCACTTTAGAAAACTAGTATGCATGAGAATTATTTTCGCAAACATGCTTTTTGTAAAACGTTTATAATCAAAACAGCTTAAAAACGTTTTAGTTTGAAAACATTTTAGCCATTCACCTCGAACTCTTAGAAACTTTTCACTCTAGTAGCTCCTCGGGTCCTTTTTTCACCCCTAGAATCCAGATTCAACTTTCAACTTAGATTACTCATAGTTTCGAACTTTATTTGGAAATACTTCCTTCTACAAACTTATTCTAAAATGTCTTAGAAATCTTACCCTAAACTTTCAGCTCCGAATTCCTCGTGGTTTGGCCGGAATCTCAAAATCTTCAAGACTGGCTCAGACTGATCTGACAGTCTAACCCTTCTGTCTTCTTCTCAACCTCCAGCCCGGTTCCTTTGAGCGTTTTCCTCTAACAGCCCTACTATGAAAACTAGACGTCTAGAGCTTTCAGATGGCTTTAAAATCACTCCAAACGCACAAGTAGATTGGAAGATCTCCTCGTCCAAAATTGACACATTCCTCTGAACCCCCACTGCCCTCTACTTTCTCTACGAAATTTATGATTTTTGTGTAATTTGAAAATGAAATCCCAACTCCATATTTATAGGCGTTCAAATTGCTCGTGGAATTGACAGCATCTACTTGGCTGCATGACCAAATGTTTAATCCTCCCTTTATCAACGTAAGCTGACTTCACCTTGATTCAATGTGTTCTTCCCAAACACATCCAACACAATTTCTTAGGGTTTAAGAATTTCTCTTAATCGGACACCTAGATTTTAATTGACGTTTGCTCTTACGTCTTCAAGCTTTGTTTATATTCAAATTAGGGTTTTTAAATGCATAATCCACCCCAACACGTCTAAATACATCACCGAGAAGCTTGCTCGGTCGTTCAATCTATTGGCGAGGCGTGGGCATGACGTTTGAATCGGACAAAGCAAGGCTAACGCATAGGCGCTCTCGCTCTTTCCGCTCTCGGCAGTGTCGCTCTCTCCCACTTTTTCGCTGGTCTCGCTCTCTCCCCCCTTCTCGCTCAAAATCTTGCTTTCTTCACTCTCGCTCTCTCCAGCAATCTCGCTGGTCTCACTTTCTCCAGCTTTAACTTTTCTCTCCACTCTCGCTCTCTCCAGCTTTCTCGCTGGTCTCGCTCTCAACGATCTCGCTGATCTCACTCTCAACGATCTCACTTTTAGCTACTGCGAATTGTTTGTCTCCGTGCAACTTCTACACGTTTTTTTTTCTAGATTTTTCCCATTCCTTCTTCACCATTCCACACTAACTTTCTCATCAACCTACTCAACTTATTTATACAAATTTAAATACAGACACACAATTAAGGAAAAAATTAAGACAATTTAAATAAGAAAATACACTTAAGTGTAAAATTGGGATTCGGGGTTCACACTAAAAGAGATCTTGCACAAATAAATAATTTGAGAAAAGAATATAGAATATTACAAAAAGTTTAATATTCCTAAAGTAATTTTTACATATTAAACAAAATTAGTTGCCTTTATATTGGGAAGGAATATAATTCTTTATTCTGATAATTCACTTTGTACAACTCAAATACAATGTAAAAGTGATCATTTGCATCTACAAGTGAAAAGCAGGAGATGCAGTGTAGAAGCAGGAAGCAAAGAACCGATGATTTGAACCAAAAAAATCTTAGAAAAAAAATCATAGAAACACTTTTAATACTAAAATTTTTGGTAAAAATAATATTGTATCCCTGCATTTTCGATTTATGACAATTTTAATCTTTATACTTTAAAAATTGTAATGATTTAATCTCTATTGTGAAACACATTAATAGTCCTAAAACGGAGCTCGGAGTTGGCTCCCAGAGTGTGGTAGAGGTAGTCGCCGATAATGGCCCATGAGTGAGACCACTGAAAATATTGAAAGAAGAGAGAGCTAAAATGAGTTGGGGTGAATCGGTAAAGTATACCAACTCAAATCTATCAATATTTAAGATTGGTAGGTCAATCATTGAGTTGGTGAGCTAAATACCCCTTTCATGATTGTGATTGGATTTTTCATTATAGAGATTAAAATGTTTCAAATATCGAAATCCGGAAATCAATATACCTCATTTGATAACCATGTGATTTTTATTTTTTATTTTTAAAACTTTTACTTGTTTTAATACAATTTCTTTACCATGGTTTTCATCTTGCATAGTTAACTAAATATTTAAATGATTACTCAAATTTTACCAAAAATAAATAAATAAATAAATAAGATTTTTTAATATATATATATATATAACTTTTTTAGGCCCCGTTGAGTAACCATTTGATTTTTTATTTTTATTTTTGAAAATTAAGACTATTTCATCCACATTTCTTACGAATTTGCATCGTTTTTAAGTACAGTGATTGAATTCTTAACTAAATTCTAAAAAACAAAACAACTTTTTGAAAGCTGTTTTTTTAGTTCTCAAAATCTTACTTGGTTTTTTAAACTATTGATGAAAAGTAGATAACAAAGAAAGAAATTTAGAAGTTAAAGTAGTGTTCATATGCTTAATTTAAAAAAAAAACAAAAAACAAAAAATAAAATGGGACTAAATGGGACTTTACTTTTCAAAACTTAGTTTCATTTTATAAAATACTTCTAAAATTAAATAACAAAATGAAGAAACTAAATCAATAGATAGAAGTAAATGCATATAAGCTTGGTTTTTTAAAAATTCAAATGGATATCAAACCAAGTTTAGTTTTTCGATTTTGAAATTTAAAAATTTTGTTTGTTTTCTCACAACGTCTTTATCATAGTCATCATGTTTCAAAATAAAACAAATTTCTTTTAGTTTTAAAAAGTTATCATGGATTTTAAATATATGGGTAGAAAGTAAGTATATATATATAATAAAAAAAATGAAATAGTGTTTATAAAGTTATGTTTCAAAAATAAAAAAATTTAAAATAAAATTATTATTAAATAGAGTCAAATTATGATAAATTAAGGTTGAGATTAAGCGTAAAAATTTTGAAAATTATATTTATAAACACTACTATACGGTAAAATTTTTTAAAATTAAACTAAAATCCTAACTTTTGGTATCCGAAACTTGAATTTTGTTTTGTTTTGGTCTATAAACTTTTAAAACGTCTGTTTTTAGTTATTGAACATTTAAAAAAAAAAAGTACAGAAATTGAAATTAGAAAATAAGCATAAAATTCAAACAAATGAAAAAGAAGAATGCTTTTAAGAACTCTGTTGGAGATGAAAGAAAAATTAGAAAATGGAGAAATATGGTGGGATGTACTTTTGAGTTTGAGAGAGAATAGAAAGCTTATTAGTTATAGAAGCGAAGGATAATGTTATGAATCTTTTGTGAATGCGATTTGATATATATTTAGAGTGTAATACTTGATAGAGCTTTCTTTTTGTCATAAAACAAAGTTTGTCACATAACATTTTTTTATTGATTACTTGATGAGTTGCATAAATATGAGTGCATCTCACCAATTTTTTTTTATATAAATATGTGTGCGCATTAGGGGGTTAATAATTAAGATAAATTAAAATTTTGGCTTTATCAGATGATTTGTGATGCACAAGTTAAAAGATTATGCCAAGGAGTTATATGGTGTGACTTGTTGAGAATCCATTCTTTTTTGTTATGTTTCATGTGTTTGAACGATACTTTACTTTATGCAAAAATAGTATCTTGTTTTGTAAAACTTGAGTGGTAATTTAATTTCTTTTTTTTTTCTTTTGTTATATTTATGTATGAACAATAAACTCAAGCGTTTGTGGTAATATAAAATTGATGTATTATTATGACTATTCACGTGTCATTATATTGTTGAAATTTCAAATTTAATCTAACTAGTTTCTTTTAAAAAAATGTTGAGCACCCTATTTCTTGACACATGTAGGAGGAAGCACCATTGGCAAATAGTATATTTCACGATGTTGTAACATGTGCCTTCGAGAGTGAGGAGCAATAAGATGCTCTCTAACTTGTACCAAACTCTTGATGACAAAGATAATTCGTCAGAGATAATGTAACAGCAGGACGGCTTTGCTTAAGACCGGAATGCTACCCCTGCTCGATTAATCGATTGAAGTACAGGTGCTTTAATCAACATGCATGACTAGGTGCTAAAGAGGTGCTAAAGAAATAGAAGCTTATCAACGAATATATGAGACAGTCAGGAGCACGAATACTACCGACGAACACAAATTTCGTCAAGAGAGGGTGTAATTCTTGATGATGGAGTATACACATCGGGAGTTATTTTACTCCTAATGTAGTATGTAAGGCATTGAGAATACTTCTATATCATGATGGTATATTTTGATGCATTAGGAGATAGTCTCCCAACCAATCTCTTCCGATGATAACCTCGACGACATATATATACAACGTCGAGAGATTAATTGCCAACACGTTTTTGGACCTTTGTTGACCATTGTCCATGTTAGGCAGAATTGTATGTCAATGTGAATTTAATCATATAAAAAAATCAGTGAGAAATCTAACTATTTAAGTAAGAAGGTCGTTTGTTTCGTGAATATTCAAGATTCCCTTGGAGTGGACATCTTATCAAGTTTGTTTTGCAGTAATATTAAATGATCTTACATTTGGAAAATTCTGGGTATCATTGGATGCCCTTACAAATGATATTCGAGAGTTTTAGATGTCTTCCTATGACATGAATTTTTTAGATTCTTATGTGGAAGGTTTTCCTTTTTATTTTTCTTACTCTTCATTTTTCTTATATATATATAAGGAAAAATGAATGGTAAGAAATTTCATTTTTTTAAAAATTTATTCTTACCATACCCTTAGGGCAGATCCTCTATAACATAACTAAAAATAACTTTATTATTCGATAAATTATTTAATATAGTATAGAATTATAATATTAATAGAATAGCCATTAACCAATTATTCTATAACCCATATATTATATAATATATTTATATTATTATTATATAATTATATTATGTAAATATAAAAATAAATATAAGAAATTTCAATATTAATATAAAATATAATATAAAAAGAGAAAATCAAAATTATTTAATGAAATATTGTAATATTTTCATTTATTTAAATAGACAGACTAGCATAGAAAAAAAATAAAGAAAAGAGTAAATAACTAAAAAACCTAAAATCAAAATAACCATAAGACCTCGATCCATTTCATTTCCATATCCACCTTATGAGATCCACTATCTAATAGAACAACCACTCTGAATTTTATATGCAACTACAACTGACTCTTCTAGTCTATGATATTGACTAATTTGAATCTTCTTAGATATTCATTTCTTCTATCTCATTAGTCTAGTATTCAAGCTTTGATATAGATTCCCGCTTACCATTGGACAGGCACTCGCTCCCGCTCAAGCTAACTCCCTGATATGCCATTCTATTATCTCAAAGTCTCGCTGGGGTAACCAGGTTTCGCCCTTTCGAGATTCTTAGTCAAGCCTCAAACGCCTTGCAATCTTTTTAAAGCGCTGTCGTCGTTGACTCTAATATGCCCTTATTTGAGAGAATAATAAACTATGATTTATATTATATGTGATATAACATATGGTTAATATATATATCCTTCCCGATACCTCCCAAGGAAAATTCCAAATTGGTAGATCTTTTTGTTTTGGGTACAAAATGTCACGGGTTCCAATCGTATCATTCCTACCTATTACTTCTCCTCTGAACAACGAAGGATCTATTGAGATCCATAAAAATTGAACATACATATATCAAATCAATTTTTTTTTTTAATTTTATGCTATTCTATATGATAATGTATGTATGGAAGATATATTTGGGTGCATTTAGTTTGATAATAAAACGTTCTTAGTTCAATTCGGTAGAATGCGGGTCTCCAAAATCCGATATTGTAGGTTCAAATCCTACAAGTTCTTCCATTCATTTTGTCCTATTCATCGGTACTTATCACTGATGGGGAAATTTTTTTTTACTTTCCTTTGTCCCGGTCCATGGTCTAAACGAGTTGCATATACACCCTAGTACATATTCCTTGATGCTGAGGGTATCCCCGAAGGGCGCGCGATTTGGTGACATTTTTTATTGACTATCTTGTGTTCTAATAAGTTGTTTAATAGTTGGCATGGTGAATTGTATACATAATGAGTTGGTTTAGATCAATCCTAACCGGATGATTATGAAACCATTGGAAAAAGAGGACGAATCGAAATATAGTTGCTACACCAAAACTAGGCGCAAAGAATCAACCAGACTGACCTAGTGGATAAATCAGGAATACAGAAACAAAAACAACAACTGGGCCTGAGAATGTGATTGCATTATAAGGTCGCAATTGAACAGATCGAGCAAGTTCAAATTGACGTAACATAAAACCTATTAGTCCGAATGCACCATGGAGAGCAACAAAAGTTCACAGACCACCTAATTGACACCAATGAGTAAAATCTCCTTGTGCTACAGGATCGCATAGTAACAACAAAGAGTGGGCAAAACTATTAGCAGGAGTCAAAACCGCGACGATTAAGAAGTTGCATCCTTCCAAATACAAACTTGTCAATCCATGGGTATACCATGAAGTTACAAAGGTTGTACTTGTAAACAAAGAAATAAAGAAGAGGTAAAATAGTCTTCCTCACAATATTCATACTATGACTAGTAATGTGGTACAAGTCATTCCCGAAATACGATAGAAAAATAATATAAATAAAAACAAGACAAAAAATTTTCATAATTTTTTTATCACAAATAATTAACTTATAGAATTGCCGACAAGAATTTGGTTTTTTTTTTTTTATGAACTTGATGTTGATAAATCCGTAGATTTAGAAATTCATTTCGGACAATTGAACTTTTTCAAACTGTTTCTTATTAAGGCAAATACCGATGAAACTTAAGATATTAAGCATAACAATTTTTTTCTTTGTTCTTGAAGATAATTGTATTTCTTTTGATTTGATTGAGTGATTAATCCCCTATTATTGCTATGATATAAGGGATAAGGAAAAAATTAATAACATAAACTAGGTCAAAAAACCTTTCTTTGATTTGAACTCAGCCAATCAAAAATCCTTCAATTCTCCAATAAAAAGAAAATAGAAGAAATCCTACTTTCATACAATATCTTAATGAAATTATATGTAATAATCAATAAATTGAGTTTAATTGGATCTATAAATGTATCCAAATCCGAGCAACTGGAATTGACAACCAACCACTACTGCTATTAGTGTTTATTAGTGTTGAATAAGCTCGTAAGTCCTGACACAAGGTTAGAATTCTAGCTCTTCCAGAGTGGTATCTCACTAAAGGCTAGGGGGCCTTTTTCGCCTTCCACCTAACCTGCACAGGAAAGGCCCAAAGCCAATCCTAGGGAACACTAAGGCTTCATAGGGTCTTTCTGGTGCAGGTAGTCCGCATCTTCACAGACATGTCTATTTCACTGAGCCTCTCTCTGAAATAGTGCCCAGATCATTACGCCTTTCGTACGGGTGGGAACTTACCAGATAAGGAATTTTTCTACCTTAGGACCGTTATAGTTATGGTCGGTGGACTGATTCTACTATAGAGGCCAACGATAGACAATAACTCCCCCCGATCACAGCTTACAACTTTCATCGTACTGTGCTCTCCAAAGAGCAACTCTTCTCAAAATCTCAAAAGGTACAGAGTTAGAATCCCATTCTAACTAAGAATTCTTGTGGTTCCTGAAACCCGAGTATTCTTTTTTTTTTTTCTGTGGACTTATGAATTATAAACACGAAGGTCTGTGTTTTTGGCACTAATGAAATTTCAAAAAAAAAACAAAAGAATAAGAAAAAAAGTATTTAAGTCATAGTCTAATTGATCTAATAATCTATGAATCTATTTGACATTAATTAGAATTCTATACATAACTTTGAATTTCCTCGAGCCGTACGAGGAGAAAACTTCTTATATGGTTCTGGAAGGCTGTTGAATCAAAGATTGAGGAAGAATACCAGCTTCAACTTATGTTTACCCAGGACGGTGTGGGAGCAAATAGTGGAATTTCCTAATATTTTGAGCGGATGAATATGAAATTACTCGATTCCAATTTGCATCCAACTTTTATCCATGTTATACAATGAGCTTAGAGTAAAAATGTGGTATACTTCTTTGTAAAAAGTAATTAAGAGACTACCCGAAACCAAATTATTACTTAAAGCTAATTTATTCAAAACTTTTGGAATAATAGCTATTATCAACATCAAGAGGATAATTAATCGAGATTAATTTTCCTATTATGCAATCAAGAAAACGTTCATTCCTTTGCAGCCACGCAAGATAAAATTTAAATCTTAGTATAAATCTCATTAGGATCATGTAAAATAATGTAACTAACCCAAAGTTTACATGTAAGCAAATCAAAGATTTTAGAGCTGGAAAATAAATATAGAACCAGGGAAAACAATGTAAGTTGTTGAAGATACCTCAATGCTAGTGGTCTCAATATAGCATTCCATGCACCTAGAGATGCAATTGCTCTCGCTCCCGCTTAGGATACTAATAATCAAAAGCCCTCCAATATAATGTAGAAGACAAACTGGAGTAAAATGAATATAACAATTTGAATCATAAATTTGAACTTGAGTATCAAAATAGTAAAATTATTGCCCTCTCTTTTTCTCCCA
Organism: Benincasa hispida; assembly: GCF_027475165.1. NCBI lineage: Eukaryota > Viridiplantae > Streptophyta > Magnoliopsida > Cucurbitales > Cucurbitaceae > Benincasa > Benincasa hispida. The sequence goes on from NC_143485.1 coordinate 28,222,462, forward strand.
CTTCCACATATATGTCATTCATTCATTAGAAGAAAGTAGTAACATATTGGTTTGCTAAGAAATGTAAGGTAAAATGAAGTAAAACTTAAAGAATCCTTTGGAGAAAGGAAGAGAGTAGAGACAGAGTAGGTCCATAGAGGAAACAATGGATGGGAGAGAGAGAATTTAGCAACTTCCATCAAAGGACCATCAGGCAACTTCCATTAGCAAGAATTACAAAATTCAAAATAAGTTAATTTGTTTTGTATCTATCAATGGCTACCTTTTTCCTTTTTTAAGATTATGAACACACATATAAAACCTACTTAAAAGAAAAAGAAGGTTTTTCACTCGGATTAGCCAACAGTTGTGAAATAGGAAATCCATTTAATAGCAATACAGGGTCATTCCTAGACGACCTTAAGCTCCCTAAGCCAAGCAGTATGCAGAGGGCAAGGGTCAGGTTTTCCTACAGTAATGGTTTTCTCAAACAGAATATATAGATATCAGAATCAAACATCAACATTGGAGGAACGTTCGAAAATGATTAATAATTTCCTTCATGGGAAATGGAAGAAAGGTTGTGAATGGAATAGATGAGCAGTTTCCTACTCATATTGAATATATAATGTCTTTGAGATCATAACGAATCAAATAGTTCAAGCTAAATGTTGGGAATCTTTCAGGCAATCTGTGATTGATACGTGCTTTTTGAAGGAAACTGTTGAAGAGATAATAAACTCCTTTGTAAGTCTCTTTCCCTTTCTCTCTACCCTGCTGATTTCTCTCTTTCTCTAAACAGCTGGATCTCTATAATTTTATGGACAAATTTGTTTCTCACGAAGCTGATAGCTGGTAGAAATACAAGCTATTGCAACTTTTTACTTAGAATTATAAGGGTTGATGAGCAGAACATGCGTTGATATTGCTAAGAATTCATGTGGAATAATGAACTTGCATTGATCAGCACTAAAAATGCCCGCTAACCCTATATCATGCATTATCTTGCGTCAAAGTGTCTATTTTGTAGTTGTCGTAGGACTCGATCGCATGTGTTGATCTCAAACCATCGCAAAATTGATCGCATGCGCTGATCTCAATAAAGAAAAGTCGATCACATGAAATGTCGCAACTACAGAGTGATAGCCATGATAGAAGGTATGATCGCAAAGAGTGGGTGGATTGCGTTGATCCTTCAAAAGAAACTATTATGAACGCATGCCTCGGGAGTATCAAAGCGAAAAGATCATGGTGGCATTCTCACCTACCGCATCAGTAATAACAGTTATTCAGAGCAGGATTATCAAAGTTGTCGGCGTTTGAGCTCTATAAATAGAGCATTGAAGCCCAAATTCAAGCATCCAGGATTTCTACCTTGGGCAATCCTTGTGATCACAGATGAGAGCATGAGCAGAAATTCTTTGAGAGTTCTTCATTTCCACAACTTCCTCCGATTGACAACCGAAGCTTCGCCAGAGATAGAGCTCGAGAGAGACTACTCCATCGTCCATCCATTGCACCACCAGCAGCCTTGACACACATCTGATGGAAGCAAGAGATTGCCTACATCTAGCCTTCCACCTCTCTTTTCACCTTTGTATTGTATTACATTTTGGCTTAAGACATTAATAAATTTTGTAATCAATGCATCTCTTTATCCTTCAACATCATTTTCATCATCTTCTTCTACTTTATCATCTTTTTCTTCCAACGCAATGAGATAAGTGCATATTGCAAGAGTTATCGCATACTCAATCATGCGGCATAGAGATATGACGCATGTAGTAAACCACCAAGAGGTGTGTGTTGCGCGAACATACTGAATCAATCCCGTTTACTTAGTGCGAGGCTATCACAATGCTTGTCTATGAGCGGAATAGTTATAACCAACTGCCCGCGAGAATAAGTAGTGAAACTCATTAAGCAAAGTAAGCAGTGTTCCTAGAGATAGGAATAATCTTATGCTCAACGCAACCATGCGTTATAGAGATATAAAGCATGTGGCTGACCACCGAGAGGTGTGCGGTGCATTAGTGTGGCGAGCTGGGATTACCCTTACGACCAAACTTAAGGACTTGGTGATATCTTCTCCACAACTCTACTTCTCCATGCATCTCATTACGCGTTAACAGTTGTCGCATCTCTACAGATTTTCATAGTCAAACTTCAATTGTTCAGTCTGTTTAGCTAGGAGTAGGAGTAGTATATAGTTAATCAATTTCTTTCTTTTTATTTTTATTCTCCACCTCAAATACATTACTTTACAATCATCTTTTAGTTGCAAGTCCCCATGTTCGACCTCGGATCATCTTGAGAAACTTGTGATCTCGTTATACATGGCGAGAGAGCAAGAAAACTTGTGACAGAAACGCATGATCATCGCATACATGATTAACGCATACTGCATACTATTCATATCATTCCATGACCATCAACGCATATCGATTAACGCAAACAAATTTATCTCCAACAGAAGCCGAGGCAAGTGTAGAAGGAAACAGTTGGATAGTTCCTGTTTTGAAGGGACTACAGAGATCATCCCCTGATGGATTGAAAATAAACTCTAGAATCGGTACTATATACAAATGTAAATAATTCTCTTCTTTTTGACAACTATGTAAAGTATAATACATGATCATTCCTTAATTTACAGAGAGAATACATAGAAAAAAATCAATCAAAAACCAAAATCAATTGAAAACCACACCATAAACCAAACAGACCTAATCATAAACGTCCAAATTATTGACAAAGTCAAAGTAATCAAAGTTTCAAAGTTTTTTTAAATTTCCTTGATAAAGAAAATAATATATTTTTCAAATATTCTTAATATTCTTTGATAAATATAATATATTTTTCAAAGATTTTTAATAATTTTCGATAAAGAAAAGATAATTATCATAGGTTTGTTTTAATGTCTTTTGATAAATATAATATTTTTTTTCAAAGGGTTTTCGATCTCTCTAATTAATGTAACATTTTTCAAAGGTTTAATGGTCGAAATAGGCCAACTTTTTTTTAGTGAAGTTTTGGTTTTTGGATATTTTGGACAATCTTCTCAATCAAAACTTGAAAAAGTAGGAAATAGGTTAAGAAAATGTAGTTTTTTTTCTTATAAAAAAATGTTTATTTTGAAAGGTGAAAATCTTTTTAGGTTAAAAACAACAATTTTCCCAAACATGGAGGAATGTATTTTTGGGTTGGAGGATAGAGAGAATAGAAGCTTTATTAGTTGAAGAAGCAAAGAAATAGTGTTTGTGAAAATCTTTTGTGAATGAGATGCTACATGTGTCTGTGTGTGTGTATATATATATCTGCATTTGTACATGAGGATTAATAAAAATCAAGACTGAAAAGAGGAGAGGAAAAACAGAATGGAACCTTCGGAGACAACGGAACCGTTTTGTTACGGGGCAGTGATAAAAGAGCAATGGAAGAAAGTGAAGGAAGAATTAAAAGACGAGACGAAGATCGTGGCTGCGATGACAGCCAGCAGAGACACGGCGGTGCATCTAGCGGTGTACAGCGGAGAAGAGGAGCCGCTCAGATCATTGCTGCTGCACATTTCCGGAATGGACGAAGTGTCGTGGAAGAACAGTTCCGGAAACACACCGCTGCACGAGGCTGCCATCGTGGGGAACCTGGCCGCCGTCAAGCTGTTGGTTGAGTTCAACAAAGAGGATCTGCTGGCGTTGAATGATCCCTGGGAAACTCCTCTGTTTTCAGCGGCAAGATGTGGACATCTTCACATTGTTAATTACTTCCTAGAAGATTGTGATGATTTCTTCTCTCGATCCTCCAGGAATTGGACCAATCGGAAGGGTACTCCCATCATTCATGCGCCGCCATTCAACGTGAAAATTTTGGTTTGTTCTTTTTCTTTCTTTTTTAATTCCTTTATACAAAAGTTTTCACTTTATGTTTCCCAGCTGGTTTTAAATATAGATAAAGATTTTTATGTGTGTTTGTGTAGATATTTGTAAATGGGGCTTGCTTTGGTTTACAGATGTGGTTCTGAAACTGATTGAATTTGATAATTCGCTGTTGGAAATGGTGGATCCAGCAGGCAATACGGCTCTTTATGTGTTGGCCAATATGCCTTTCGCTTTTCGAAGTGGATACCCCATGAAACACTTTAAATCAATTATCTATCAACGTAATACTCTTCTTACTCTTTCTTTTAATGCATATTTCAAGTTTCATTTTTTATAACTATATTATCATAATTCAATTATATTTTCCTTTTAATTTTAATTTATGTATATCTAAAGTTGTGATTTTTAATTCATATATTATAGCTTAGTAATCTATATTATATGACTTTTAAGTATGTGGGGACGGTGTTATTCAAACCACAAACATTTTGATCACTCACACATTCATATATTATTTGAGTTTTGTTTGCTTTGATAACATTATATGATTTAAATATTAAAAATTATATTTATATGAACTTATGCTTCCTTACGTAAATTCTTGTGTTTCTTATCAACTCTTAAAATATAAACAATGATTTGCTTTAATTTTATAACCATTTCATTTAATTTTAAAATTAAGCCCATTTTCTTCTATTTTTTTTACAATGATTTGCTTAAAATCAATGAATTCTTAATCAAATTTCGAAAACAAAATTAAGTTTTTAAAAATTAATTTTTTTAGTTTTCAACATTTGACTTAATTTTTTAAACTATAGACAACAAAAGAAAAAAAATGGAGGTGAAAGTAGTGTTTATAAGCTTTATTTTAAAAAAGAAAAATAAAAAAGCAAATAGTTACCAAGGATGTTTAAATTATGTGTTACCCATGCTTATATAATTTATTATTAGATCTATCATTAGTATACCATATCACGAGTATTAAAAATCGTACAACATAATCGTTGTTTGATTTACAGTATAACAATATTTTGCCACCTATTGTTGGAAAATATTTTCTTACATATATTGCCATTGCTTTATTTATTTATTTATTTTTGAAATAATTCGCCATTGCTTTATTAATCTTACACTAATGTCACATTAAACCATATATATATGTACTAGAAAGATTGAAAAAAAAATGATAGAATTAAGAGGATACATTGTGATATATCTTGTGTTATGACAGTGCTTCCTAGTGAGGATATCTACAAATATAAGTATTCAAATTTTTGGTCTTTCAAGAAGGATGGATCTGAAAGCTCCATTATAAAAGATAAGAATGAAGATTTAGATGCTGGAAGTAACTCTAATTCTCCACATAATTACTCTAATCCTCCACATAAATATTGGCATTCAAATTATTGTAAGTTTTTTTTTTTTTTTTTCTATTTTATAGAGTAATTGAACTTGACCAATATTCACCTTTGTTTTTTATTTGAAAATAATCCCTAGATATATGATAAATTAACTCCTTTAATTCTTAAACTTGTCTTATTATAATGCCTATTTAGTCCCTCAATTAAAAAAAATTATTCAATTAAATTCAAAAGCTTAGAGTTTTATGATACATCAAATTCAAATTTATAGTTAACCAATCAATTAAAATTTTGTATTTTTTTTTTTGTCTCTATATTTTGGAACTTGATCTACTTGAAAAAAATGGAAAGTTTATGCCTCGTTTGGTAACCATTTCGTTTTTTATTTTTTATTTTTTTAAAATTAAGCATATTTTCTTTCATGTTTCTTTACCGTGATTTACATATTTCTTAAGTATAATAGTTGAATTTCTAGCCAAATTCAAAAAAAAAAAAAAAAAAAAAAAAAAAAAACAAACAGAAACAAGTTTTTAAAAGCTACTTTTTTTTACTTTTTCAAAATTTGATATGGTTTTTTAAACCATTGATAAAATAAAGGAAGAAATTTGGAGGTGAAAATAGTATTTATATGATTAATTTTTAAATTTAAAAAAAAACAAATGGTTACCGAATGAAGCCTTAAAAATTTATTACACATTTTTAAAAGTTCAAATGTAAAATAAATACAAACTTCAAAGTTTAGACAATAAAGTAATTCAACTAAAAAAGAATACATGTGCCCCTCGACTTTGATGCCGTGTTTAGAATCTCATGAATTTGAGGGATTTCAAGTCATATAGACAAATGAGTTTTGTTGTTGGTCACTGCAAGAAAGAGAATGATTTGAAATCTTAGGTTGTTTTTATGGACTTTCTTGCCTAAAATAATAAGATTTTGCATGATTGTTTAGGATTTAGATATAAATTACTTATTAAACCATGTCCAGTTCTCAATTAACAAATTCAACTAAAAGCCTATACTAGTAATTAATTAAACTTCTCAACTTTGTTTCCTTTTTCTAAACATCCATTTCAAATATTTATACTTCAAAGAAGTAAAAAGTCTAAAATTATTTCTTGAATTTCAAATTGTAGGTTTTAAAACCATTTCTTGAATTTTCTTGAATTCAATCGAACAAAGTGAAAAATTAAATTCTTGTGCAATGTTGCAGGGCTACATACTTTACACTTTTTGATATGCATATTTTGGAGATTCATCTTCTTTGGTAACTCTTCTATTCCATAGTTAATAAATACATATTTGAGAGTCATTTTGAAAGTATTAAAATGAGTTTTGTCCTTAAAAATATAAAAATAAAGCCATTTTGAAAATAATAAAGGGAAATTTAACATTGATAGAATTTCTATTTGGGGTCGACTTGTACGAGATTCTATGAAAAGAAAATTAAAATTTTGGTATTTTGTGTAAATAGTTTTGATTATTTTTTTTTATTTTTGAAAATTTGGGAATAAGGACTTAAAATGGTTATATAAGGATGGGCTACATTGTGACTTAATAATAATATAAGAATGTTTACTGGATAGGATGGCCACATTCGAGAGGGTTGTATGATAAAAAACAGTCACATATTAGCCCTAACCATCACCAAGATGCTTTGTCCCATAGACCGTTCATGGAGCAAAAAACAAACGGAATTGATGAACACCGAAGGCGGCGACATGGGCGACCGAGACCTAGAATTCTTAAGAACCCAACAACCGATCGAACACAACCAAGGAGAAATCGAAGACATCAAATATTACGACTGCCACGAAACCCCTCTCCTTCTCGCTGCTGCCAAGGGAATCATCGAGATGGTCCAACAAATAGTGGAAGTTTACCCTCAAGCTGTTGATTACGTAACAATTAACCAAAGGAATATGCTCCACATGGCCATCGCTCACCGTCAAGAACTCGTCAACAATTGGATTAAACAACATAGACTAATCATGTCAAGGCTAGTCAGACGAATCGACAGCTTGGGATTTACAGCACTCCACCACGCAAGCATCCTGAAATCCTACAGCAGTGGGACTCACGGCCCTGCTTTACAACTCCAAAAAGAGCTCAGATGGTACGAAACTGTACAACGCGAAATCCCTGCGATGTACGACGTCCACCTCAACCACAAGAAAATGGGTGGCTCGTGAGATGTTCAACAAGACACATGAAAAACTGCTTGACGATGCCAAAGAATGGCTCAAGAAAACCTCCGAGTCTTGTTCTGCTGTCGCAGTCCTTGTGGCCACCGTCGTCTTCGCCGCTGCCTACACAGTCCCTGGTGGCCTCAATAGCAAGACTTTCTCTCCTATTCTCCTATCCGAACCTATCTACATTGTCTTTACCATCATGGACACTATCGCCCTCGCCACCGCACTTATATCGGTGGTTCTGTTTCTATCGATTCTAACCTCCCCATTTCAGATGGAGGATTTTCTGAACTCGTTGCCCACTAAACTCTCGATTGGATTTCAGTTACTGTTTATCTCCGTGGCGAGCACGATGATGGTGTTTGCATTGTCCATGGTGTTGACGATGAAGTCGGAAGAAATGAAGTGGAAGGTGAGTTTGGTGTATATTGCAACATTTTTTCCGGTGAGCATGTTGGTAATAATTCAGCTGCCTTTGTATGGCCAATTGGTCAAGGATGGTTTGAGAATTGAATATGCATGAAAATAAAGTGCACCGAAAGTAAAAGATAGAAATGCAATCGACTGAAATCGCTCTAGCTTAGAAGAATAGAAATGCCGAATGTAATTTTGACCAATCGAATTATCAAAGCATGCTTTTAGCTTTTCACCTATGCTTAGTGCAATTGATTAAAATAGCCAATATGAATAGAAGAATCCATTATAAACACTTGAATCAACTGCATTTCCGCTTTATGGATTATGCTAGGATGAACATTTAATTTAATTTCGCCTAATTAAACATTCAATATGGTTTTCTCTAGGTCAATAGAATAATTCTTTTCATTATCGACCACAAATTACAAGTTTATCTAACCTTTTGTTTCTTAGAGATTGACTTATAATTTCATATCACATATAATATGTTAATTTAGAGCATCTAACTATACATTCTCAAAGTAGTTTGTCACACATTCATTAGAAGATACAATCCACCAAGCAATTTAAACAGAATCAAAGGTACGTAAAATTATTTTTATGCCCCTAGCTAGTTCATTAAATGAAAAAAAAAATGTAAACAAAACTTTATTTTCACCAAATTTTTCCTACCAAATTTATTGTTTAACCAAACATTTAAACATTTGATATTACAAGGTTCTCTTCATATTTGTAGAAATCAATCACGTTAATCTCAGAGTTCGAGGTTTATGAGTTTTTCAAGTTATGATTTTGTATAATTCAATAACCCAAGCGTGAATCCCTTCGTTAAAACAATTCCCTCGGTCAAATTCTAAAATTTTTTAGAGTACATTTGGGATTTATAGTATCAAATTCTAAAGGTTAATATTTCTCGTGAACTAAAATTGATTTTGGAGTGTAGATCGAAGTATCAAACAAATTGATTGTTATATTGTTGAATGATCACTGCTTTAAAAGCAAACTACGACTTGATCTTAATGTTAAATCATTTATTGCCTATTGCTCCTCAAGATTAGCACTGATGGGATTAAACCATTTGATCCTGCAGCGGAAGCGATTGAATCTCAATCTTTAATTCTGTACTATAGCAAGATCTCCAGAAAATCTTCGCTATGAGGGAAAAAAAATCAGACTTCTGGAGAACTGCTCTCTATATGATAATATTAAGAATGAAGTTTCTATTTTTTTTTTCCTTCACTCTATAAAACCCTTTATATAGGTTAAACCTAATTAATTATAATTATTCATTTTAATGTCTCATATTAAAATGATTAATTATTTAAATCATATTTAACACATTAATTCTCCTATTTTAATTTGAATCTCATTCAAATCAACATTATAATAATGTATTTTACAACATAAATACTTATATTTTATCCAATACAACAAAATATATTGAATGACAAGTTGAAATCTACTAAAATCTATTTAAACAGTAAAATAAATATAATTCAAGTTGATATATATTAACTTTATAGCGGAGGTTCATATCTACATACCTCATTTGTTGTACTAACTAAACATTTATATTAGGATTATCCAAAAAAAGAAAGAAAGAAAATCTAGTAGGATAGCAATTTATATGTCAAGTTTCAAATTTTCCTAAAAATATAAGATTCAAAATTATTCTCTACGTATATTTATAACATGATCACAGAATATATTGAATCATGAGACGAAAAAAAGGAATAAGTCTGATATGATATGTTATTAGTGGGATATTTATGGTATATAATAGTAAATAAAAACATGTGCTTCAAATTATAATAATATATTTTAATACATAAATACTTATATTATATCCAATATAAATGCATTTTCCCTTATTTAACACATAAATTTGAACATTCCAAATTATTTTTTCAATACCTCAGATCTCCATCGATCCCTTGTGAGCTAGCAAGGGTAACCTACATATTAAAAGCTCATGAGGAGCTTGAGAAGTGGAATATGTCCTTTGGTTGCAAACCACTATAAAACTTTTGGTGTCAAATTTTTTATTTTTTTCCTATTTAATCTTTCAATTAATTTGTTATTATATTTCATTAGATTAGATTAATTGTAATATTTGTACTTCAAGTTAATTGTTCATATTTGTTAATTTTGATAGGTAGCTTTTATATTTTCATATCCAAGCTTGTCATTAGAATCATATAAGGTGTTTTAAAAGGGTTAGTTTTAATTTTTTTTTTATTATTATTATTTTGAAATGAATTTATTTGTATAAAAATTTTTCTTGAATTAATTACTTAGCAAAAGTATCCTATTTTATTTAATTAGACCCACATTAAGAAAATGTTTTAATTAGTTTGAATAAATTCTATTCACTCTAAGATTGTCATACCAATAACACAATTCACCATTGAGGAATGTCGTCTTTACATCTATTTGATATATTAGAAAATTCCAAATAGTTCCAAAGGCTATCTAAGTTGTATAGTAGTTATTTTAGTCATATAAGAGTATGTATCTCAATATTCAACCTTTTATTTTGCGTACACCCCACATCCACTAATCTAGCTTTAAATTTGACAACTAAACTATTTGGTCTAAATTCCTTCATAAACCTAAAGAGATCGTACTTGAAGAACTTCTAGATTTCTCCATAAGATGCTACATCAAATAACAACCCTAAATCATCAAATCAAAATTTTTCCTTTTCAGGATCACATACATACTCAATAGTAGAAAGAGAGAATTTTCTAATTTCATATCATCCTTTAGCAATCTCAAAAATAGAGAACCAAAATATATCCTCTCTCAAAATTTCTGCCATGTTTTAAGCAGAGTAAGTTAAGAGATTTGTCTTCTCTGTTATACTCCTAATACATTTTTTATTTACAGTCAACCTATGGCGGTTTCAAAAAATCAAACTAAATCAACTGTATCTATTGAGGATGTTTGTTATAAAAGCAAATATGAATAAATGGAAACAGTGAAGAGGCTTGGGGCATGATTTAAAGGAAGAAGATGAAGGTTTGACGTCAACCCATTTTCCTTTCCTTTTTCTTCTCTATAATCAATTTCACATTCTCTTCTTCAATCAACTCATTTTCTCTTTCTTCAACGATTTTTATTTTGATCTCAATTTTTCTGCTGTCATCTGCTATATTGCAACCATGGTTGACAGAATTTGTCGCCTAATTTCGAACCAAATAATTTAAGTGTTTCTATCTTACTTTGTAAAAGTGATATTACAGGTCGAACTTAGGGAAATCGTCAAATTTCTTTATTAAATTGTTTATAGGCCGAAGTAACCGAGTGGAATTTGGAATTGGTTTGTTCAATTGCAAGAAAAACAAATAAAAATCAAATTCAATGATTAAGTAGTTTAGCCTAAGATTTCGAGTTATTCCCCATATTGTAACTTGATCATAGATTCATCGAATTAGTTCCTATATCGTCTAAGTTTAGTCAACTCACCTAGAAAAGCTAGGTGAGAGTCCAATTATTCCTATATCGTCTAAGTTTAGTCAACTTACCTAGGAAAGCTAGTGAGAGTCCAATTATCTAATTAGTAAATTTAATTAGATGAAAAGTATCCTAATTAATTTAGACTAACTGCATTAAGAATTGGGATTATGCTAAGGTGAATATCAAATAGGAAAAGCCTAAATCGATATTCAACACGATTCTTCGTAGGTCGATTAGAGCATTATTCACTATTAAAAGCAATAGTAAGTTAATCTAACCTTCTGATGCCTTATATCAAATACACAAAAAACATAACTCAAAGATAATTCATGGAATTATAATAAAGTGATCAAAATCTCACAAGCTACAATATCGAGGAAAATTTACTCCACCTAAGCTAGATTTAATACCTGAGCCCACAATCTTCATGATGGACATTGAAGAATCGTTTGGATACATTTAGAACCCAAAATATAGAAGAAAGTAGAGAGAAAATTGGGGGAATTTGGTTGGAATTCAAACTTCTTAACCTAGGCGACAGAATTGTGTTTTTATATATAATCGAGATAGCATCGCAGCACTGACGAATGGATACGTGCGACATTACTTCAAAGCATTGTGACACTCTATGGCAGTGATGCGACATTACACGTTTTGCACATAATAGTCCTCTCGGGTAAAAGCACTAGGCATGACACATTGCTGCATCACTAGCCATGGCATTAGGGGCAAACTTGTAATTGCATCACTCTCTTTCTCAATTGATGCAATTAAGATCCGTTTTGACCCGTTTTAGCTCCATTTCGTCACTACGCTTCGTTTTACCACTTAGATGCTTGATACCTACAAAATAATGAAATAAAAATATAAAAACTAAGAATACCCCCGAATTAAGTAGAGCAAGATAACATATTTTTGTGCTATCAACCCCTTAAAGCTTCAACTCCTCTATCATTTTGCCTCTTTGTTTGTCACAAAAGTTGCCTTTAAGAGATGACCAAACATGAAGAAATAAGTAAAAAAATAGAGTATACATGTATGACACACTCCATTCCAGATTACCCTCCCTAATCTAGGACATATATAACATGTTGACAATAGACATCAGCTAATCTAAGGAGTCCATTGTCAAATTCTAATAACTTTTCTGAAAAGAAGTAGCTAGCAAAAACATTCTTTGTAACATTATTAGGAACAATCTTTTGTTAAATAAAATTCCATAAGAATTTTGCCAGAGAATCCTTTGAAAACAAGAAATTACACATCTAAATAGATTATGTACACTTCCAAACATTTGGTTTCAACTCACATTCTACCATAAAGTGTCCATAACACACACCACTTAAAAATCAGTTTATAATTAACAACGCCAAAGCAAAATCTAAAATTGTTAATCATGACACATAAGGGAGTGTTTGGCCTCCCAAGTTGGGTTGGGTTGGGTGGGTAAAAAAAACCACCCACCGTTTGATTCACTAATTATTAAAGAGGTTTATTACCTTGTTATTCGTGTTAACTCACATTTCTCACCTCGTTATTTGCATCAACTCTCCCAATTACTCTCCTCCTATAATAATTATGAACTCGACTCAACTCTGAACGTCAAACACCCCCTAACTAGAGTTAACAATAATAACATCCCAGAAAATCTCAAGCCAACAACCTATATTTTCAAATACATTCCCAAAACAATGTACATATAAAAATGATGTGTAGTATGTCTATCAAGAAAGATGGCAAATATTAGCTCTAGTAGGCCTACTTGAAACTATAGTGGAAAAAATAGGAAGAAATGATGAGTTAATAAGTCCAATGATTGGTACTTTTAATTAAAAAATTGTTTATTGAACAGCATGCTCCGGAGGTAGGCGATGCCATGCACGGTACCATAACCTAGGAGGACAAAATTTGTATGGCGCTACAACACCGTGTAGCGATGCAGTGCTGTCTTGTAGTGTCACACGGTGTAGCATGGTTATAAAATCTACAGTTCATAATTAGGTCATAATTTTTTTACTAGGTAGTCATTTTAGGTAATTCACCACTCGTTTTCTTCATTTTGTTCATCCTCATTCCAATATAAAGCATTATTTTAGCTTTGAAGTTTGTTTTAGAGAGGTTTTCTTAAGGTTTGTTTAGGGCCTAGAGCTAATTTCTTCGCATAGATGACGTCTAGGAGCATTCGAAAAAGTGGATGATCGAAGAGATCGCTGGAGGGTGGTCTCAAGCTTGAGGACAATAGTCAAGAGTCCGACTTGCTTCTCTTTTCCTTTTCTTTGAATTTTGGATACGTTATGAATTGTCTAAATTTTTATCATACTATTGGTTCCTAGGTTTGTAGTCCTTAGGGTTTTTTAATTAATTTTTGGATTGTTGCAAAACTTTGTTGATTGTTTCTTGGATTTAATTTATGCATAAATTATTTTAGTATGCTTGTGTTTATTACTTTCAAACAATTGGCCATTATTTAGATGATAATTACTTAACGTCTTGCTTGAGAGAGAGGGCGTTACATTAGATATTACATGTTAAACTATTTTTCAATTATGTACAAAAGTGATAGAAGATTAATAGAGATCTATGATGAAGAGTTTTAATGTTGTAACTAATTAATTATCTGCACGAAAATGAATTAATAGTTAAGCATTAGAAAGATGTTGGTCTTAAGACGAGATACCTAAACATTAGACTTCTAGGTCTATAGTTAGCAAAAGATCAATCTAAAGTTAAAACAATTAACTTAGGTAATCCATCAACAAAGTCATTACTTTAGGAAGTTTCTTTGTCTAGTGTCGTTTCGATGTTATCATTTATCGGCTTTATCTAGATTTAATTTAGTTTAGATCTTATCACAGTTTGGTTCCATAAATAAAATTACAAGAATCTCTGAATAGCTAAAAGTTTATCAAACCAATTTCATTAATGCAATAGCAAATAGAAATAGAGACCTTGAAACTGATTTTTTATAAAATTTGACACTAAAATGACTAAGTTAAAATTTTAGGGACTAAAAGAGTATATTTAAAACTGTAAAGAAAAATTGCATTTTAGCAAAAATGTTTATGAACTTCAACAAAGTCATTCTAGAGTAAATTTGTGCATTGACTCAATTTATTTGTGTTCAAAACTTTATTTTAATTAAATTAATTACTTTGTGATGATCTTTATATTGTTTTCTATTAAAATTTGTAGACGAAATAGCAATAATTAAATGAAGGGGTAAAAATTTTCCACTCTTATTTTAGTATAGGGTCCAATTTAATGAAATTGAAAATTTAGAACTTAAATAGATGTCACTCGAAAAGTCTAGCATTATATATATATAATAAAAGAACCCATTAGACATCTTTTTTAATTTCTCGATCCGATAAATGTAGACTTCAAATTGATATAATAAATTTATCATGTCTTAAAGTTTAAGACCTAATATAGACATTTTGAAAGTTGATATGAAACAAACTTAAAAGCTTAAATTCTAAAATAAAATAAAACTAACAAACAATAATTAAAAAATTAAAATGATATTTAAAACTTATAAATCAATCTAATCATCAATTTAAATTTCTCCCACAAGCAATCCAAGAACAAATGTTGCTTGAAAAGAGATCCACATACACATGATAATCTCCTAGTAAGCAAATCTGAAAAGAGATGTCCACAAATTAATAATTTGACAGGAAAATATAGAATATTAAAAAAGTAAGAGTTTAATATCAATTCCTAAAGTAATTTTTATATTTTAAACAAAAGTTACCTCTATGCTGGGAAGGAACAATTGTTTATTCTGATAATTCACATTTATTTGATTTAAAAAGATTTGAACAATTCAAATACAATACAAAAGTGACCATTTGCTTTGCAAGAAAGTGAAAGTAGAAGATGCAGTGTGGAAGCAGGAAGCAAAGAACAGATATGATTTGAACAACAAAATCTTAGAAATTATTTTTTAAGAATGTTTAACACTTTTAATCCCGACACTTTCGGTGTATAACACTATTTAGTCTATATACTTTTTATTTGTAACAATTTAGTTTTTAAACTATAGTATATAAATGACAATTTAGTTTCTATATAGTTATATGTTGTAAAATTTGTAACACTTTAATCTTTAAATGGTAGCTATGTATACTTTAAAATTTATAACGATTTGATCGAAATTGTGAAACATATGTACATCTATAAATCGATTAGGAACTAAACATGTTTAGAAAAATTAATGCTTCATGATTTTGATAGAATTTTTCACATCGTAAATTATGAATTGGTGCAAATTTTGAAATACGGAAACTAAGGCTCCATTTAAAAATCCATTCGGTTTTTTATTTTTAATTTTAAATATTATGCTTGTTTTCTTACTACTTCTCTATCATATATTTCATAAATAAACATTTAAATTTTAGTCAAATTTCATTTCAAAATAAGTTTTTAAAAACTATACCTAATATTTAGTTTTCAAAACTTGACATTATTTTCAAAAGCACTCCTAAATAATTGATAACCAAAATAAATAAATAAATAAAATCAACTGAGGAAAGTAAATATCTATAAACTTAATTTTTAAAATTCAAATGGTTATTAAAATGAGACTTAGTTATTGAATTTTTAAATTTTAAAAATTGAATTTATCTTCTAATAATTTTTTTTTTACCATGGTAGCCATCTTTCAACCTTCTAGTTTTAAAGACTTTGACATGGATTTGAAACATGATAAACATGGATTTTGAAATATGATAATTAGAAAGTATAGAACCAAAAAAAAAATGAACTCATGAAGTGAAATTAGTGTTTTTAAGTTTAATTTTCAAAAACAAAAAATCTATACTATTATTTAAACAAAAAAATTTATACTATATATAAACGGGGTCATAAGAAAGAATCTTTACATACTTGTTTTACTACTACATTTACAATTAATGTCTATTTTGCCCTTTTGATGAACTCGTAAATGTCTATTTTGCCCTTTTTAAGCTAATAAGGATATGGTTGTTCAAGTGTAGATGTATCTTTAAGTCCAAGAGATACTTTTTTTATTTAACAAGATATAACTATAGACCAGCACCAGAATAAATTCAAGATATAAAGTTGCTAATGATGGAACTTTCTTGTTCACGAAAAGATAGTTAATAATGAAATATTGCATTCATTCACATATAGGAAAAATTAGAGAGATGACTATTTAGTAAAAAATGGAGAAAGTATTTAGAGAGATAAATAAAGTTTGAGAAAATTTGAAAGAAGATAAGTTAGAAAGGTTACACAACATTTTATTAAAAAAAAAAATGTTAAGATTAGAGTGTCAACAAAATTTTTTGAAACGAGGGGGCGAATTTTGTAGAGAGACATGAGGCAAATAATTTTAAGATGGACAATAATTAAGAATTCAAATATATTTTAAAATTTTGTATCTACTAAAATATTTTTGTATTTACCTTCGTATAATTGAAATTGGTTTATTTTACTACTTTTAAAAATTCATGATAACAAAAATTAAGTTTAAATAATATTTAGTTACTACATTTATAAAATTTTATATACAATTGAATATTACTTTAAAACTTTAAATAAAAGTTTCAAATTTCGCGTCTATTACTAGTAGTTATAAAATGGAGTCAACTTATTACAAGCTAAACTAAAATTAGAGAATAAAATGTCATTTCATGAAAATTTTAAAACTTAAACTTATAAATAAGGGAGAATTTTGTTCTATTTTCGTAATCTCTCAAAATGTAAATATAAATCCCTAAACATTAAAAACAAATGGACTACGTACGTGGTATAAAAAATTGAAATTAGAAAATAAGTATACATTTAAAACGAATGGAAAAGGAAAAAGGAGGGAAATATGGTGGAATATACTTTGGAGTTTGATAGAGAAAAGAAAGAATACAAAGCTTTATTTGTTGAAGAAGCAAAGGAAAATGTTTATGAATCTTTGTGAATGAGAGATGCACTTATCACTATATAGATTTCCGAAAAACAATGTAAAAACAAGACGGATTGAATAGTTGAGTATAAGGATAGATAGATAGCAGCATGTATTGATTATATATACTTGGTGTTCAAAATTAAGATCCGAAAAGAGAAGAGGAAAAACGGGATGGACATTTTGGAGATAATGCGAGTGCCTTACAGGGCAGTGATAAAAGAGGAATGGAAGAAAGTGAAAGAAGAATTAAAAGACAAGACGAAGATCGTGTTTCCGATGACGGCGAGCGGGGACACGGCAGTGCATTTGGCAGTGTACAGCGGAGAAGAGGAGCCGCTGAGAGCACTACTGGGGGAGATTTCGGAAATGGACGAAGCGTTCTGGAGGAACAGCGCCGGAAACACGCCGTTGCACGAAGCTGCCACCGTGGGGAATCTGGCTGCCGTTAAGCTGCTGGTTGAGTACGACAAAGACGATCTGGTGGGGGAGAATATTTACGGGGAAACTCCTCTGTTTAGGGCTGCAAGATGCGGACATCTTCACATTGTAAATTACATGTTGGAAGATTGTGAAGATCTGTTCTCTCGATCGTCAAGGAATTGGACGACTAAGAAGGGTAATCCCCTCATTCATGCCGCCATTCAAAGCCAAAAATTTGGTTCGTTCATACACTCTTTTCTTTTTCCATTCAAGTTAAAGTCACTCAGTTGTTGTTATATTATAACTTTACATCAACCAATTTTAAAATTTGAGGACTTAAAGTTGATTTGGTTACAGAGGTGGCTTTGAAACTGATTGAATTTGACAAGTCGCTGTTGGAAATGACGGATCCAGAAGGCAAAACGGCTCTTCATGTATTGGCCAACATGCCCTTCGCTTTCCGAAGTGGATACTCCATGAAATTCTTCGAATCAATTATCTATACTCGTAATCCCTTCTAACTCTTCTTTTCTCACTTCACATTTTCAATTTTATTCTTTTAAAATTTTTTCACTATGAATGAGATCCAAAAATACCTACCTAAATTAAAGTGTATTTGAACTACTCATTTTAGAATAAGGGATTTAAGCACAATTGATTTTTAAACAATTAAATTTATGTTTGGTTTCAAACTTTATTTTAAAATATTTATAACTGATTTTTAATTATTATGTTTGGTTCTAAAAGTAAATTAGAGTTAACCAATTACTCAAAATTATATTTTCAATTTGAGAAATTATTATTTAACTAAATAATTAAAGTAAATATCTATATTTAAAAATATTTCCAATTTGAGAAATTACTAAATAATTTGAGAAATTTGAGAGAGAATTGAAGAGCTTGAGAGAAATTTGAGAGAGTTTTGAAGAGTTTGAGAGAAATTTGAGAGAGTTTTTGTTGGAAACGACTCCCCGACAGACAGAAGAAGACAACAGTCAATCGGTTCAAACAACGTTCATCGAAAAAACAAAACCTGCAAAACGAACAAACGATGAAAATAAGCTGAGCTGCGGATCTTGCTCTCTTTAAGATGTTTCGTGGCTCTATCCTTTCAGTTGAGAGTAAGGCTACGCCATCTCCAAGATAAAACAAACCAAAAAACATTTGTCTTCAATCGAAGTTGCACCAGAATTGATTGAAAATCTCACACCTTTCAAGACTAATACACTTGAAAAACATGAAAGCAAAATACCGAGGAGGAAAGCAGGGAGAGTAGAATCGATTGGTTTATATGTCTTCCTTCTGAAGCATTGAAGGCCAATTTATAGGCCTTAGCAATGTGTGAAGAAAGGGAAGCGTGCGAACGAACGTGCAGCGCGGGAACAGACCGAGCGTGGCAGACGACCACGTAAAGTGGTAAAGCGTAGACGACAACGCCAATTACGGGCGACTAAACGAATGGATGAAGAATTTGTTTAAATAAATAAAATAATTTAAAAAATATAAAAAATTATTATTTTAATAAAAATAATTCCACACTTACGCTTGCACCACGCTCGATCGGACGGATGGCGGTGGTAGTGCGCACATATGGGATGTCCACCATACCCACATTTGCCTATCTCCTCATCCTTCTAAAACATGGGTACCCTTTAGGTCCTAAACCCAAAAGCAAAGATGGGGATAGATGAGGATGCTGTCCAATGATAAAATAACCAATATGGGATTTTTTTTTCTATTTTCCATTTTAAATAAATTTTCACTAACAATCTCCCACTTGAAGATTTAAAACAAAAGAAAACCTTTTTTCATTGAGCAATATCAATATGTACAATGTTGTGCATAAGTAAAGGTGTCTTACGACTTGAACCTTTACATAATGAAGATGATTTAGAATATACTAAAGTAACCTTGATTTTGAACTCTACCTCTAACAATATCTCGCACACAACATTATTAGGGTGTAGTTTGAAAGCCTATGCTTTAAGGCCTAGCACATGTATCTCGGTTTAGTGAACACTCTAGAGAATTTGCCTAAAATTCCATTGGAAACGACCCCCACTTCCACATTCATATAGATAAGTCTATTAATAGTACTCCTATAGCTAAGTACTCCACTTGACATCAAGTATAAATCTCATTAAGAACTAAGTTCTACTTTTCTTACGCTTCAGGATATCATGCTCAGAGTCTAAGTCATAAAAAGGAAACTTTGTGTTTGTTTCAACATGATTTACCTCATATCACATGTGATAAGTTATTACCCGTTGAATCTGTTTCTTGGAATCTCAAGTCTACATATTGGGTTTTCCTCACAGTAATTCATCTTTCTATAGGCATGCATCCTTTCTGAGATTTTGAAAACTTTCTATCTGGCTAGTTCTTTCGTCAAAGGATCTGCCAAGTTTTCATCAGTCCGTATGTGATCCACCTTAACTGCACCAGTAATAAGGCGCTCTCTAATGGTACTGTGCTTATGACGTATTTTTCTTCTCTTTTCATTGCTATAACGGTTATGAAGTTTTGCAATTGCTATAGTACTATGTAATGGATCGATATGGTTGGTACAGTTTTTTTCCATAGGGGAATCTTTGATAGCAGACTTCTAAGCCAACCTGCTTCTTCACTAGTTATTGCTAGTGCTATCATTTCTGACTCCATTGTAGATTTGGCTAAAATAGTCTATTTTTTGGACTTCTAAGAAACTACTCCACCTACTATATTAAAAATATAGCCATTAGTAGCTCCATTTAATCATCTAAGAGGGAGTTCCAGTTAGCATCGTTGAACCCTTTCAGGACAGTGGGAAATTTTTTATAATGTAATCCTAGGTTTTGGATTTTCTTCAAGTATTTCATAACCCTTTCTACAGTATTCTAATGCTCTACACTAGGTTTGCTTGGAAACCTACAAAGTAATCCTACAACATAAGTTATATTAGGCTTAGTGCAGTCGGCAACGTATCTGAGACTACTTATGATGCTCGCATACTCGGATTGATTAACACCGTATTTGATGTTCTTGAACAACTTAACACTAGGGTCATAAGGAGTACATGCTGGTTTACTTTCAGAGTAATTATATTTCTTTAGACTTTTCTATATAATGAGATTGATCTAAAGAAATCCCCTTTTTAGACCTAATTACTTTTAAGCTTAAGATTACATATGCTTCTCCTAAGTCTTTCATATCAAAGTTTGCACTCAACAAGGATTTCACATCATCTATAACGTGCAAGTTTGATCCAAAAATTAACAAATCATCTACATACAAATATATCATAGTGCATAGATTGTCTTCAAACTTATAGCAGATGCATTTGTCACTTTCGTTAACTTTGAACCTTCAAAGGTGATGAGATTTTTGAATGTTTCATGTCATTGCTTAGGAGCTTGTTTCAAGCTATAGAGAGATTTATCTAACTACAAACCTTGTTCTCTTGCCATGGACTACAAAGCCTTCAGACTGTTTCATGTAAATCTCTTCTCAAAGTTCACCATTCAGGAATGTAGTCTTTACATCCATCTAATGAACTATAAGGTTGTTTAGGGTAGCTAGAGAAAACAACACACAGATTAAGGTGATCTTAGTCACAAGGGAGAAGGTGTCAAGGAAATCCATGTTTTCCCTTTGTCTGAAACCTTTAGCTACAGTTTGGCTTTGAACTTGTCAACTATTCCATCAGGTTTGAGTTTCTTCCTCAGGATTTATGAATATCCTATTGCTTTGCAACCAGGAGGTAGGTCAACCAAATGCCAACTTCTATTTGACTCAAGAGAGTCCATTTCATCATTTACAGCTTCTTGCCATAAATTGGCATACTGAGGACAATGCATCTTTTAGGTTTTTAGAATCTTTTTCTACATTGAAAGTTTGGAAGCCATCCCCAAAGTCCTTGACAGTATGTGTTCTCTTACTTCTTCTAGACTCTCTTTCCTCATTTGGAGTTTAAGTTCTAATTAAAGGAAAACCACTAGAACTTGAACCCCCACTATTTCTTAATTTGAAGGGACACCTATCCTCAAAGAAATCAGTATCATTGGATTCTATAATCGTTTGAATTTTTAGATCATAGAACTTATAGGCTTTAATATTTACTACGTATCCTATGAAGACACATTCGTATGCATTATTGGCAAGCTTCTTCTTTTGGAATCTAGTATTCTTACATAGGCTAAACACCCTCAAATTCTGAAATATGACAAGTTCAGTTTCTTATTCTTAGGGATTTCATAGGGTGAGGTTGTGTTTTTAGACTTTGGTATTCTATAAGCACATAACATACGGTAATGATAACTTCACCCCACCAATAAGAGGCAACTCCTGAATTAGTTAAAATAGCAACTACTAATTTACACAGAATTCTATTTTTCCATTCAGTTTTTCCATTCATTTCAGGAGAATAAGGTGTCGTCTTTTCTTGGATTATTCCATGTGAATTATAGAAATTATTAAAAACATCTTAATCGTATTTAGTTCCTCTATCACTACGAAGTCTCTTAATTTTTTTTGTTAAACTAGTTTTCTATTTCAGTCAAAAACAATTTGAACACATCAAAAACATCACTTTTATTTTTCAGCAAATATACAGAAGTGAAGTCAGAGTAGTCATCAATAAAGGTGACAAAGCCCAACATGCCAAATACTGACTACAATATTCGCATTTATCAAAGTCTGAATTAATTAAATCTAGAGGTTTAGATTTTTTAAATACAAATTTATGCAGAGTTTTAGTTATTTTAGTCTGACTACAATATTCACATTTATCAAAGTCATTCATGGATAGTTTATGAACCATTTTCAACCTACTTATGTTGTTAATTATCCATTTATTAACATGACAAAGCCCAACATGCCAAATACTAAAAGAGCACAACATATAAATGGAAGACTTAGTTTTAATCGAGTCAAGATTAAGTCTAAACATTCTATCAGTAGATAGCCCTTTCCCGCGAAGACATTATTTTTTGTAAGGGTATACAAGTCGGCCCTATGGTCTGAGTAAAGCCCACTGTTGAGGAGATAGCCCGAGACCAGATTCTTCCTTATCTCTAGATTGTGCAGAACTTCCTTAAGAGTAAAGGTCTTCCTTGAGGTAAACTTTAGTTCCACCTCGCTGATTCCAACAACTTTTGTTGAGTGATGATCCTCCAATAATATATTTTTATCCTTAGTTTCATAATAAGTCTTAAATAAACTAAGGTCGTGACAGACATGGCGCGTAGCGCCAGTGTCTATCCACCACTTCTCAGAGCCACTGATCACATTTACTTCTATGATCATGACTACTAACGGCTCTTCTATCAGGTTAGCCTGTTCAGCAAGATGATGCTTATTCCTATAGTTTCTGGTCATATGTCTATGTTTGTTATAGTTATAGCAAAGAAATTGTACCATTTCTCTGGGATGGCGACTTCTGATTCTTTTGGTTGTTGGATCCCCGATTCTGACTTTTCCTCTTAGTTCCCTTTGACTTTGGTTCAGGTTTTATCAGGCAGGCCTTTCTGGCATGATGTTTACCTCCTCCCTTTGGTCCTGCTTACAGGCTTCCTCCTCAATTCTTAGATGTGTTATCAGACTCTCTAAGGAGAATTCCTTAGTCTTGTGCCTTAGTATTTTTTAAATCCTTCCACAAGAGGAGCAACTTGTCAATAATAATAGCAATTTGAAATTGCTCACCATGAGGCATACCTTCACTTATTATCTCATGAGCTATTTTCTGCAGTTCATGGGATTGAGCCTCCATAAATTTTTCGTTCGTCATTTGGAACTTTAAGTAATGGATTACTGCAAATTTTTTTTAACCCACTTCCTCGGTATCGTATTTTTTCTGCAGGACATTCCAAATTTCTTTTGTTGTCTTCATTATACAGAAATAGTCATAGAGATCATCAGTTTAGCCCGTTTGAAAATAAAGTTTCTGCAGAGAAAATTATTTTCTTCCCAAATAGATGTTTCTTTGATTTGTTCTTCAGTAAGATCTTCTTTTGGGATAGTTTATTTCTCTATGGTGCAGGCGTGAGCAACCTTTTTGACGATGAGGAAGAACAACATTTTCTGCTTCATCGTTTGAAGTGCACCCCTTCGAAACGGAAAGGATGGTTGAGATCGGAAGACATGAAGTCGATCTATGTTGATAGGCCATCATGAACTGTGGCTGATGCAAACATTTTAAAATTGTTGGAAACGGCTCCCTCGATGTACAGAAGAGGACATTAATCGATCAGCTTGAACATCGTTCGCTGGAAAAACAAAACTTGCAAAACGAACAAATGGTGAAAATAGGCTCTCTTTAGGAAGTTTTGCGGCTCTGCCCTTTGTGTAAGCAGTTGGAAGTAAGGTCACACCGTCCCCTAGATTAAAACCCCCCCAAAAAAAAAATCGTCTCAATTGAGGCTACACCAAAACCTTTTAGAAATCTCACATCCTTCGAGACTAATACGCTCGAAAAATGTGAAAGAAAAATACAGAGGAGGAAAGTAAGGAGAGTAGAATCGATTGGTTTCTGTGTCTTCCTTCTAAAGCACTAAAGGCAGTGAAGGGGAAGCAACGTGGGAACGGACCGAAGGCGACCTCGCCTCGCTCGACCGGACGGGCGACAACAGCGCACGTGTGGGATGTCCACCATACCCACATTTGCTTATCTCCTCACCCCCAGGGTACCGCTTGGGATCCAAACCCACAAGCAAATGTGGGGGTATATGAGAAGGTTTTCCAATAATAAAATAACCAATGTGAGATTCTTTTTTTCTATTTTCCATTTTAAATAAATTTTCACTGACAATTTTGAAGTGGGAGAACTTTTGCCATATTTTGTAAATAATTTGGTCCATTTTTATATTTAAAAACTCCCTTTTTTTTTTTTTTTTCATTAAGTGACTGTTGGGTATTAACCACTAACCACTTTGCTCATATATACTATTAGGTGTATTATTGAGATATCTTATATCTAAAAATAAAAATTTTTATACTATTAACAATATTAGGTTTTGTTATATCTGTTAATAATTGTCTACATATTTACTAGTAGGTCTATGGTTAATAACTAAATCAATAAGTATAAAAAGGTATATGAGTAATATTTTATTAATAAATACTATTTTGGTTCCTTAACTTTTACTCTTATTTATTTTGGTCTCTAAACTTTCAAAAACATATGTTTTAGTCTATGAACTTTTAAAAAGTTTTTATTTTGGTATCTATTGTTAAAATTATGTTAACTATTTAAAGACGAAATCTGTTTAAAATGCATCTAGCTTAGGTTGAACAAGATGAATGTGAAGTAAGATATCAATAACCAACGTGCAAAAATAGTGAACAGTCAAAATCTTTGATGCAAAATGACTTTTGAGATCGCTTATAAAAAATTGTTTTGCCACCTAATTTAAAATTGAAACCCTAGATTGTTTAACTTGATTAACTTATTTGGCAGTCTAATCATTAAAAAACTATAAGTCCTTTAACCATTGTATTTAAGAGTTAATAAAATCTTAATAACATGGACCAAAGTAATCACTTTCTAAAAGTTCAAAGATTAAAATGGATGTTTTTTAAAGTTTAGAAATCAAAATAGAAAAATATTAAAAGTTCAGGAACCAAAATAGAATTTACACCAACTTATTTTATTTTTTCTACTAGCTAAAAGAGATATTAGCAAAGTAGAAAGATGCTATAATAGTTGCATCAAACTTTCCTTTTTAATTATACTTGTTTTCTCGTCATTTTTAATTATGTTTTCACTTTTCTTACATAAAGATTTGAAATCTTAACCAATAGATTGAAAGTTTTATTTGCAGGCTTAATTAAAAAAAAAAAAAAAAAAAAAAAAAAAAAAAAAAAAAAAAAAACTCAATAATCAAACTGTGCTACCAAACACAACTTTAACATGCTTATTGGCATTAGTCCTATAATAATTTTCCTAAACAAATCATTGTAGGAAAATATTTTCTTTGATATATTTAAATCTCAAATTGGTGTCACGTTGAGCATATATATATATATATAATAGAAAGATAAAAAAAAATATATATATATATAATGTGATTTCTTTTGTGTTGTCACAGTGCTTCCAAGTGAGGACATCTACAAATTTGATTATTCAAAATTTGTGTCTTCCAAGAAGGATAATGGTTCTAAAAGCTCCATTATAATAAATAAGAATGATGATTTAGAAGCTGGAAATAACTCTAGTCCTCCACATAATTTTTGGCATTCAAATTGTTGTAAGTTTTTCTATTTTATTAGATTAAGTGAACTTGATCAATATTCACCTTTGTTTTTTATTTGAAAATAATCCCTATATGGATGATAAATTAACTACTTTAATTCTCAAACTTTTATTATAAAGGCCTATTTTTGTCCCTCAATTTTATTAGAAACGCCTATTTTCGTACCTCAACTTAACCATTTATTAAATTAAATTCAAAGCTTAGAGTTCTATCCTTTATAAAATTTAAATCTATAAACAAAATCAGTTAGATCCTGTTTGGTAACTTTATTTTTATTTTTGAAAATTAAATCTATAGACTCTACTTTTACATCCAAACTTGTTATCTATTTTTTTTTCAATGGTTTAAAAAACCAAGCCAAACTTTGAAAATTAAAAAATATATATAGCTTTTAAAATTTTGTTTTTATTTTTAGAATATGACTAAGAATTTATCCATTGTACTTAAGAAAGATGCAAATCATTTTAAGAATTGTAAAGAAAATAGACTTAATTTTCAAAAATAAAAAGCAAAACATGAAATGGTTACTGAACGGGGCCTAATTTTTATTATTATTTTTGTCTATATACTTTAAAACTTATTCTATTAGACAAAATAAATTTAAAGTTTAGAAGTTTACCAGACATTTTAAAAGTTGAAATCCAAAATAAACACAAACCTCAAAGCTTAGACATTAAACTTATAATTGAACTAAAAAATAATTTTGTGCTCCAAACTTTGATGTTGTATTTGGAACCTCATGATTTCGAGGGATTTCAAATGATTTCTATTGTCCAATACTACAAGAAACAGAATGATTTCAAATCATATATTTTTACGAACTTTCTTATAGTTAGATTTCACCGAATTTCACAGGATTTTGAGGTAAATTACTAACCTTATCATATTCTAGTTTTCAATTAACCATTCTAAATAAAAGTCTATATTAGTAAAGTTTTAACTTCCTCTCATTTTTCACTTACCATCCAAACAAAAAGTTTTAAGTATATTCATTTCAAATCTTTCTCGTTCAAAAACCGAAGTAAAAGATCTAAAACCATTTCTCGAATTTTAAATTACAAGTTAGATTGATTTGATTAAATGAAATCACTACCATTAAAAATTCATGGGTACTGATTAGTTCTGGTGTAATGTTGCAGGGCTATATCTTTTACACTTTTTGACAGGCATATTTTGGAGATTCATCTTCCTAGGTATTCTCTTCTATATTCCATGGTTAATAAGTGCATGCAGGATGATTTTTAAAGTGTTAAAATCACTCTTATCAGATATATGAAACATATTTTTAATAACTTGAAATTAATTTAACTCTTTAAAACGTAATTTTTATATCTCAAAATTGATTTCAAACAATCAAAATCATGTTTCAAAGTGATTTTGAAAAATGACAAAAATGATTTTAACTATTTTAAAATTACTCTCAATCATGTCAATCATGTCATGTAACAATCAAATTCATTTTAAATCCTGTTTGAGAATGATTTGAAAATTATTAAAATTACTTTTGTCATATTCAAAATGACTTTGAAACTTTGAAACACGCTTTTCTAGTGATTTTTGAAATACTAAGAATCTTACTCTATAGGATGGCCACAATGGAAAGTTTTGTATGAGAAAAAGCAGCAGCACAGATTAGCCCTAACCATCACCAAGATGCTTGCTCACGTAGACTTTTCATGGCGACAAACCCAACTCACACCGCCGGAGAATACCGAAGTCGACTCCTTAGGAATCCATCGTCCCAACGAAGGCAACGGCGTAAACCTCAACATCTTAAGAACCCAACCATCATCCGACCAGAACCAAGGAGAAGTCGAAGACATCGAATATTACGATCACCACGAAACCCCTCTCCTCCTCGCCGCTGCCAACGGAATCATCGAGATCGTCCAACAAATCGTCGAAGTTTACCCTCAAGCTGTTGACTACTTAACGGTTCACCAAAGAAATGTGCTCCATGTCGCCATCGCTTACCGTCAAAAAACCGTGTTCAATTGGATTCAAAATCATAGACTAATCATGACAAGGCTCGTCACGCGAATTGACGCCTTAGGATTCACCGCACTCCATCACGTAGGCATAACCAAATTCTACCGTGGTGGGACTCACGGCCCTGCTTTGCAACTCCAACATGAACTCAAATGGTATGAACGTGTACAATCCGAAATCCCTGCGCTTTACAACATGCACCACAACAGCATGAAATGGACGGCTCGTGAGTTCTTCTACAAGACACATGAAAAAATGCTTGAAGATGCAAAGGAATGGCTCAAGAAAACGTCCGAGTCTTGTTCTGCTGTCGCAGTCCTTGTCGCCACCGTCGTCTTCGCTGCTGCCTACACCGTCCCCGGTGGTCTCAATAGCCAAACTGGCTCTCCTGTTCTGCTCACTGAACCTATCTACATTGTGTTTACTATCATGGACATTGTCGCGCTCGCCACTGCACTCACTTCCGTGGTTTTGTTTCTATCGATTCTAACGTCGTCGTTTAAGATGGAGGATTTTCTGCACGCGTTACCGTTGAAGCTCTCGATTGGATTCCAGTTGCTGTTTTTCTCAGTGGCGAGTACGATGATGGCATTTGCATTGACGATTGTGTTGACTGTGAAGTCGGAGGAGATGAAGTGGACGGTCAGTTTATTGTATATAGCGACGTTTTTTCCGGTGACCATGTTTATAATAATTCAGCTGCCTTTGTATGTGGAGTTGGTTAAGAATATTTGGAGTTATCGCCATAATATTACCAAGTTTCTTCCCATGGGTTTTCTTGCCCTTTTTTGGAAGCTTCCTTCCAAGACATTTAGTAGGAAAATTGTTTGATTAGCCTTGCCTTTGTATTTGCAGGTGTCTATTTATAAATGACATGTTCAAATTTAATTTCTTACTTAATCATTTGCTTTGTCATTTTATGTTCAAATCATCAATTCAATTTCATGGCAATCATTAATATACTTCTCTTTTTTTAAAAAAAAAATACATGTAGGTTGAATTGTACAAAATAAGTGGGAGATTTGAGATAGGTATCAACGCTAAATACTTAGGTGGCACATTAAGTACGTGACAAAATATTGGTTGGACTGCAAAAGTGAGTATAGCGAAAAATGCATGTAAATATTTTTCTGCGTCTTGGACTTTGAAGAATTTTGTTTTTATTCATCCTTGAAATTTGAATTCATCTAGCATGTTTAGCTAATTAGGTAATTAGGACCATTGGTTGGATTTCCAACCAATTGGGCTATGCATAGTTAAGAAACTAAGATTGCAATCGAATAATTGATGAACAAGGTTACATTGAGTCATTTCAATCTTTATCCTCTAAGCTAGAACATCTCTAATAATTGCATTTGTATCCTTTATTTTCTTGCACTTTACTTTTATGCATTTCCACTTATCCAATCCACACCAAACCCCCTCCCTCTCGATTTACTAAAAATGAGCTTCGAGGAACTAATTTTCTGTCTTTCCCTGTGGTTTGACCTCGGACTTGCTACTTGTACTACTAGTTAGTATAAGTTTTTTTGTTCTGTGAATTATAAATATTATTTGATTTGCGGTCTTTAAGGAGCAACACCAAAAAGGTGAGTGATCAACATTCCTAATATTTTTTATGGTATTCCTTACATGAATCCTTTAGTAACACAATGTACTCATCTGCTAGCTTGTTTGTTGGCCTCCCGCATGCTCCCAAGCTTAAATCACTTTTTTGAGTGACTGTTTAATTTTTTTTTTCATGCATTAAGGACAATGCATAGTTATCTAAGTATGGGGATGAAGGCGCACTTTGTACTTTTGTGTTTCATTTTATCCTATTATGCATGTTAATGATGATTTATGGATAATATGCATGTTAATCTTAAAAAAAAATTCCAATTTTTAAGTAAGATATGTTGAGGGAAGATCTATATGTATGTCATGATGATTGTCTATGAGTTATTTTGGATATATGTGTTAGATGATCTGCTATGAAAATGGGATAATATATTCTTGAGTTATGATCTATTTAAGTCCCTGTTGAAGTGGTGACAGATCCAGGATTTTATGTAAGGGGGACGGAAATTCATATAAATACAATTTTAGATGCATAGATATAATATTCAAATTATATAACATTGCCAAAATGAGCATAAATAACTAACATATGAACAGTGGCAGATCCAACATTTCCTGTTAGGTGGACACAACTTTATATAAGGTTCAAATACCACTAACTTCTAAATTTGTGTCATGTATACTTCTTAAACTTTGAAAATATACATTAGATCACTAACATCTCGATTTTTGTGTCTAATACGTAATACCAAACATTTTTCTAAAAAAAAAATATACTATGGCTACAAAATTGAAATTTTAAAGTTGAATTATAAATAGACATAATTATTTGTCTTATATAACAGTAAACTTTTAAACATTTTTAATATTTTATGAGATCTTTAGATACTAAATCGAAAGTTTATATATTTATTTAACATTTTTAAGAGATTTATTAGAGTTAAAATTGAAAGTTTAGATATTTATTAGTCATAATTTTAAAAACTAAGGATTAGAGTTGTACAAATTTGAATGAAATATTAAAACAATGGTAAAATTAAAAAACAAAAAATTATATTCGAAAATAGTATTTATATGCTTGGTTTTCAAAAAATAAAAATTAATAACCAAATAGTTAACCTAACATTTCAAAAATATTTGTCTATAAATATATACACACACGTTGGAATTAAGTTATTCTATATATATATACATATATATAATTTTAAACAACATTATATAAAATTTGGTTAATTTAGAAAAAGAAAAAGCAATTACCTTTTGTCAAATTAGAACTCCAAACGCCAGGGTACGTACTTGGAGATTCACCTCTGGACTACTGACGCAGGCTCCATTATTGGAACTTGGGCCACGCTTTAATCTATATTCAAAATATAAATACATATTTTATATATTTAATATAAAATAGACTACAAATATTTAAAACTACAGATTGTGAAGAGCATCCCTCCCTTTCTTCATCCTTTCATAGATCCGTCTCTGTGTTGAATTTTGTCTTCCATTGTAGTTGATAATATTATACTAAAAAAAAATAGAAAGAATATATTTTCCTGTTGAAACTATGAGTATATTCGCCTGCTAAAACAATATTTATGCACAAAAGAATGAAGGAAGCAAAAGAATATAAAAAGAAAGGAAAAAAACCTGCAATTATATATGCATGACTAGGGGTAAAAAAGGTTGCCTTTGTTGTGATCAGTTAAGACACCCATCGAGTCAATGTTTTGTGTACGATTCCCTATGGTAAATGTGTGAAAGCTAGTACCCTTAGGTAAAAGAAATATAAGTTAGGATTCCTTTGATGTTGTTTGAGGCACCTTAGTTGATATATTATCTTCTTGATTTTTTGGATGTTTGATAATTGGTATTTGAGTCAGAGTATGGCAAAACTGGAAAAGCACTCTTGAAGTCAAATTTTGACTTTTCGAGTTTTGAATTGAATGTGACTACACACACATAGGAGATAAAAAGATTTGGCCTTAAAGTTTCTCAATAAAGGATGTGCTTGCATATTTCTACTTATAGATTTAACATGTTATTTTGGATAATGAGGCTTAAATCATTGGTATGATCATTTAGAAATTAAATTCCTTACAGTCTACTTCTATTTTTGCTCATGACTAGCAAAATTTCAAGTTTTTGATGGTGAAATTCACTTAAAAAGTGCATTATTTGCCTTTAAGTTAGTTTTTCTTTTTTTAAAAAAATTTAATATTATAAGATTTGATGTCATTTGCTATTGAATTTCAAGATATGAGCTAAAGAACCATATTTAAAGTTCAATAGAGCGAAAATGGACCAATTTTTCCCAATAAAGACAAGAAGGGGTTGAATCTCCCTTTTTATATTTGATTCTTCTTTGTTTTGTTTTTTGTTTTTTTTTTAGTTTTTGTTTTTTTTTTCATTCTAAATTGATTATGTCTATAAAAGTCATGTTAGATCGATCTTTTATTATTCTAAGGCTAGATAAATTCTTTGGGTTATTGGTAAATACTTTTGTAGATCTTGAATGTCAATTTGACGTTAATAATTTTTGGCACGTTTGTGCTTAATGCCTTTGTGCTTGATCAACATTTGTATGATTTTACGATTTCTTATTTTGATGTAACAAGAAGATCTAGATTAGATTATGCATGCTAGATTATCGTTAGAACATATTGATGTAATCGGATAATGATAGAGATTGTTGATGAAGAGTCTTAATGCTTTACTTAATTGTCTAGTTTTAAGAGATTAGTAATTAGTAATTAAGTGAAAGAAGGGATGATCGATTTCGAAAGAAGCAATCTTGATAAAAGATTTCTAGATATAGTAATTTTGATAACTAGTTAATAATTCCATTGATGAAGTCTATTCCCTAGAACGTCTCTTTATTGAAAATCTGCATGCTTGATCACTTTAATTATTTGCTTTCTTAGGATTAGTCTACTTTATTTTGCATTAAAGTCGGTCCTCTAAATAAAATTAGAACGATATCTAAATAGTTAAAAGATTATCAAACTAATTATTTGAAGACGATATTTAGTCAGAGTCGTTGTACCTATATTATAATTTGACGTGTGCGATGTACTCCATCCGGCATCTAAGAGGCTACAGTAACAACACCCACACCGCATGCCAATATTTCTAAAACAAAGTTGGAAGACCGTCGGGCCTTGACGCTTTGGAGGGGTACATTTACTTGAGAGCAAGTTTGACCTCTTTCCTAGTGACAGGTTTGTCTAAGAGATTATTCATTACCGGAGTTAACACCTAAGGCGTGGCTTGCACAATTTCGTTAACAACCTACAAATTCAAACTAGACGGTCTAAAATGGCACGAGTAATATTCAAGAAAAACATTAGTAATATCTTATCATTTTGTAGTTTTATTTCCAATTGAATATGTAGGGGAAGAGATTGTATTCTTTTTTCCTCTATTGGAGAAACCACCTCATTTTGAAGGTAAATTGAGTCAAATTGAACGTTCAAACTTACATAATTATATAAATTTTAACGTTTACATCATTTTGAGGGTTCAATTTTTAAAATTGAGAGTTTAAAGGTATAATTGCAACTAGCACCACATTTTAGGAGTGATTTTTACAAGTTGTCCAAAAATAAACAAAAATAAACCTATTGACAAAATATAAAAAAAAAAAAAATTATTATTTTTTTAATAATTTATTTAACATCATTTGAGGAAAAACATATCATTCCATTCAATGTAGGTCATTTTCCAGAAAAACACTCTCTAGTGATGTTTCAATTTTGAAATTGTTAATTCATATTTTCCAACTTTGATTATTGGATTTTGTTTTTTAAAAAATAAGTTATACTTATTAGAGTAAAAAATGAGAGTTGATGTGGAAATAAAATGTAAAACAACAAATAAAATAATTTTATATTATTTATCATTTATTTTTATACATAAAAATAATAGAGATTATTGTTATAAAATATTACGAAACATGCCTTTTCTATAAAAGAAAAAATAAAAGAAAATAATTACCAACGGAAATTTAAAAGCATACAAAAAGAAAAAAAAAAGTATTTTTTAAACATAATAAATAATAAAAGTGAAGAAAGATGTTCAGAAAAAGCCAAAAAGTAGAACTAACCTAACGATCAGCGTTAGGAAACGACGCTTACTCTTAACCAACCTCTACCTTCCCTTCCGCATTCCGCAAGACGAAAAGTTCAAAGTTTGGAACAAAGTCCTTCTTCTTCATCTTCTTGACCTTATCGAACACTCAATTTTCCACTTCTTTCATTGATTCGATCTTTCATTCCTCTACCTATCTCCCCATCTTCATCTTCATTTCTCTCCTACCAATGTCTCCGCCTTTCATCGCTAATGCCGATGTTTCCCCCCTCATTGCATCTTCTCCGCCGGAGATCGGCCGTGTTTCCACTGTCTATAGCCAAGTCCAAGCCCACCGTATCGATCAACCTCTCCCTTTTCCCTCTGTTCTCAAAAACCCCTTCAAAATCCTCGATGGCCCTCCTACCTCCGCCGCCGGCAATCCGGGTGATTATTGTCCTTTCTCTTCTGTTTTTGGAGTTTTTAGCCTTCATAACGTTTTTTTTTTTTTTTTTTTGTATTCTGTTTGGTAACTGAGTTGATTGATGTCTCAAAGGAAGAGTAATGACATGCATTGAGTTTTGTTTGTTCTTTTACTGTGTTTTGCTTTTGATTGTAAATCTCGCTTGTGTTTGGAACTTGAATTTTACTGAATCCGTTTGAAGCCTGTTGCTACTTCTTAAGGTTTTAGAGTGTTTGAGTTGTGTGTTATATGCGCGTGCAGATGAGATCGCAAAGCTGTTTCCTGGTCTTTTCGGCCAACCGTCGGCACGGTTGGCGCCAAGTGATTCCAGTTCAGTGCAGGTGAATAAGAAATTGAAGATCGGAGTTGTCTTGTCTGGTGGCCAAGCCCCGGGAGGGCATAATGTGATTTCTGGACTATTTGGTAGGGTCTCATTGTGTCCACATTTATAAATCAAGAATAAATGTTTGTTTTTCTGTTCAAGTTGTGGCTAATTAGCAGCTTCTACGATTTTGGTGAAGATTACCTACAGGTTCATGCAAAAGGAAGCACCTTGTACGGTTTCAAGGGTGGTCCTGCAGGGATCATGAAATGCAAATATGTAAAACTGACTGGAGAATTTATCTACCCATATCGCAATCAGGTTAATTTTTTTGAATGGATTTCTAGCTCTCACTTGTTAGAATTGTTAGTGTGAATATGTGCAGCCTTGATGCGAAATGATTGCCATTTGAATGCAATTCTTGATTTAAATGCATTTTTCTTTTATCAGGGTGGTTTTGATATGATATGCAGTGGGAGGGATAAGATTGAAACTCCAGAACAGGTGAAACTCTTTCTTCCCAGAATTTTCATTTTGAGACGTCTTAGTTGTAGTCAAGGCATAAATTGACAGTTCGGTTCTATTTTCAGTTTAAGCAAGCTGAAGAAACTGCTCAGAAGCTTGATCTGGATGGCCTTGTTGTAATTGGTGGAGATGATTCCAACACAAATGCCTGTCTCCTCGCTGAAAACTTTAGGTATTTTTCAGAACTATGAAATTTGTTTATTGCCTCCCTCCTTTTTGCTCTTTCTTACTCTCATTGTCATATATGGATAAGCTATTATATGTGATTTTTATTGTAGAAATATAAGGTTGGGCAATTAATTACTCTAGGGTACCTTTTATTTTTGTGTTCAAAGACTCTGTTATTTATTTTCCCCTTCTTTTTGTTGTTTTCAAATTAGGAGTAAGAATTTGAAAACCCGAGTGATTGGTTGCCCAAAAACTATTGATGGTGATCTCAAATGCAAAGAGGTCCCTACAAGTTTTGGATTTGATTCTGCTTGCAAGGTACTCATTTCTCTTTGTAACTGCTTTAGAATTCATATTTCGTTTGGACTCAACTTTGGTGACTGTTGCAAAGTTGAAGTAGTTTCTTCAAGAATTCAAGGAAAAAATGGAATGTCGCATTCATGAGATGAGACTCTTAATAGGCTCTGCTGATGTTTATGCAGATATATTCAGAAATGATTGGTAATGTGATGGTTGATGCTCGATCTACAGGAAAATATTACCACTGTAAGCATTTTGTTTAATGAAATTGAAACTAAAAATAGTTCTGATGTGCTGACATGTTCATAATAACTGAATTATTGACATTACCAGTATTTCAAGTTCAGATATGTCCACTTTTTTAAAAATATATATTTATAAATAATATAAATAATATCAATAATAAAGCCCATCTTGTTGCTTCATCTGTAAAAAACAGAGCACTTCTCTCTGTTAAATTTTATTAACTTCTCTATTTGGTCTACCTAATGTGAGATTGTACTTTTTCATTGTTGTGATGTTGATACCTTTTTCTTTCTCACTCAAGTTTCAAGTTTATTATCATATGGCATTAACAGTGTACATATATCCACAGTTGGACGGCTTATGGGTCGTGCTGCTTCTCACATCACACTGGAGTGTGCTTTGCAAACTCATCCAAATATTACTATTATTGGAGAAAAGGTAGATGCTTTATTTAAACTACTTAAGATAGAAATCTTTGTCAAGGAGGACATTTATCTCCACGTGCTTTACCAGATAGAAATCTTTGTCAAGAAGGGCATTTACCTCCACATGCTACCCTAGGTTGTTTATTCTCTTTGAGAACTAGATTTTGTATCAGTAATAACTAATAATCTCTGCAACAGATACTCTCATGTAACCATGAAAATTGAAATTGTTGAGTCAGTTAATATATCCTGTTTCAGAATTTCATCTTCTTGCATTTTTACATGGAATGGTAAATATCAAAAAACTTGTAAAGATTTGTGATAAACAAAGGATTCATGGAATTAGGTTGAAACTTTTAATATGGTGCAATGGAACTAAGTATTGACATCCCATATCATATTCAATTACCTAAGTGATATCGGATGCCTTTTTTGTCAGCTTTGAAAATTTTGTTCTCTACCACCTAGTTGTAGTTGACTCATGGAGATTTATTGGTTTTGAATGTATGCAGGCGAAAAAATTTCCAGACATAATGTGTATGTTGACTCATTTATTAATAGAGCTTTAGTTTATAGGGTATATCGAATTTACAATGTGTTTTGCAGGTTGCGGCTAAGAAGCTTACCTTGAAAAACGTTACAGACTACATTGTCGATGTAATTAGTAAACGTTCTGAACTTGGTTATTAATTATGGTGTTGTACTTATTCCCGAGGGTCTGATTGACTTCATTCCTGAGGTATTTCTCTTGTTATTGTAACTAATTGTGTTTATTTCTTTTGGTTGTATGTTCACTATCCACTAAACCCAAGATTCTCGGGATCAATATGTCATTCTTGAAGTGATATCATTTATAACCCGCTTTTTACAGGTGCAGCAGCTTATTTCGGAACTCAATGAAATTCTTGCCCATGATATTATAGATGAGGATGGGTTATGGAAAAAGAAACTTACTACTCAATCTCATCACCTTTTTGAATTTTTCCCACAAGCAATCCAAGAACAATTGTTACTTGAAAGAGACCCACACGGAAATGTCCAGGTAATTGTTTTTTCATTTTGTTTTATACGTCTTTCCATAGATTCCTTGTTTGATTAACTACATTATATCTTATCATACATATCAGGTTGCCAAAATAGAAACTGAAAAAATGCTTATTCAAATGGTTGAAACTGAGTTGGAAAAGAGAAGGCAAGAAGGTGCATATAATGGCGGCCAATTCAAGGGGCAGTCACATTTCTTTGGGTACTCATTCTATTCGTGCTTGAACTTTTGCTGTTTTACTTAAACGATCCTGTTTAATAATTTAGTGATAACACATATTATATTTAGCACTTGGGTAGTAGGCTTAGTCCATATTACACTAAATCAGTTGAGATCTCAAAACATGCATGTTGGTAAATGCATTAAGATCTTTTAAATTCATATTTGATAATTAGGCAGTACCAAGTATCTAGACTTCCATTATGAACTCGTAAAAAAAAGGGCCAATGAAGTGATGGGTTAGGCTTACAGCTAATTGATTTTCTAATGGGAACTTACGAATGGTACGAACGAATGGCCACGAGATGATACGAAAGAAATTATACTTTGCTAGTTAGTGCTCTGTGTGTTATCTCTATTTATTTCTTCTTTTGACTTATAGGTATGAAGGGAGGTGTGGTTTACCCACGAACTTTGATTCAACTTATTGCTATGCTTTGGGTTACACTGCTGGAGCTCTCCTCCAGAGTGGAAAAACTGGACTAATATCATCGGTCTGTCTGTCTCACTTCCTGTACCTTTTGATCATTTTAGTCTCTAACCTTTTAACCTTTCATTCTTTTTCTTGTTATCAGTTTCCTCCATAGATTTTTACCTCATTTCTATTACTTATAAGTTAGTTATGCATACCAGGTAGGAAATTTGGCTGCTCCAGTTGAAGATTGGACGGCTGGTGGAACTCCATTGACTTCGTTAATGGATGTGGAGAGGAGACACGGTATGATTTCTTCATGAAAATGTGCATTCCTGTTCTCATGTTTTCTTGAATAGCATGTTAATAATTTTTTTCTAGAATATTTTTTGTGGGGAATAAGAAGGGAAATGACCGAGAGAGTATCAATAATCCATGGAGTTGACTAGAAGAAAAAACAATGAAAGATGAAAAGAAAACTCCCCAATCTATATTAAAAAGAAAACAGTTTTCTAGTTGATGAAACTTAAAAGTCATTATTTTCTTTTTTTGAGTATCTAAATATCTTACTGATTACTAACACAATACTATAAAGACACATGCATGTAAGATCAGAAAAACAAGGATAAAAGTGAAGTATCATCATGTATTCTGCCTAGTGACTGCTATGTTTTCTCTTAACTTTGAAAGGCTGGACTGAGAGAACATTTTCATGAAGTCTAGTTTAATACTTATCATTTGATGATCTCTTTCTAAAGGTAGAATTCGTTTGGCAGGTAAGTTCAAGCCTGTGATCAAGAAGGCAATGGTGGAACTAGATGGTAATATTTCTCAAAACTCTCAAAGTTAGGAATGCCAATATATGATTCTCTCTACGAAACTAAGTATTATACTAAAATTCTATGCTTCTGTGGTTAGGTGCACCTTTCAAGAAATTTTCAGCGTTAAGAGAGCAGTGGGGTGTCGAAAACCAATACATCAGTCCAGGTCGGTATTTTCACACTTTAACATTAAGGACTTATTTGAATTGACTTTCTAAGGGCTTAAAAACACTTTTTTACGTACATAAGAGAGTCGCAATCCAAACATGCCCTGTACCTCTCCCATCATTTTTCCATCTACTTCGTATCTTGTTGGTAATGGGTTCTTGAAAGCAATTTTTATTCTGAGTTCAATTCTTTAGGAAATGCAACCTTCAAATCTTGAATTGTTCTATCTGGCTTTGATCTCCTTGCAGGTCCAATTCAATTTGTTGGTCCAGCGTCAAATGTGATTAATCATACTTTGTTGTTGGAACTCGGGGCTCAAGCGTGATCATATTTCACTATCATTCTCTTCCCCTCCAAAATAAACTGTATTGAACGTATTGATTTTGGTATTTTTTCATGCTTCTTATTGAAACTTCTATATTTTTACTTACTATTTACAGTGTTCACTATACATTAATTTGTAGAATAAGATCTTTTGGAATGAATGAATATTAGATTCTTAAAACTTTGTTCGTTGTGTTACGTTACAAGTTCTAAAACAAATTGCTGTGACTTTGACAGCAGAATCATATTTGAATGGTTAAATTTTACCAAGAGAAATTATAGCACCTTTTGTACACAAAATCGCACGAATGGCCGTATTTACCAAAATGATCAACTTTTGCATTCTCCATATCTAACTACATATTTATTCCACTGTTATTCCCAAAGTTTTAGAAAATTCTATTTCATGTAATTTTTTAATGAATTTAAAATGCCAATACTTATATAATGTCAAATGTATCGTTAATAATAGGGCCTGTTGCACCATTAACAAAAAAATATGTTTGCAAACTACCCACCAACCCAACTTGGGGGCAAATGCCCCCTAACATTTCCGGATGTTTGTTCTCTACACCTGATGGCTAGTTCCATCATTCAATCTCTCTCCCAACCCAAGCAACGGGTAGCATATTGAGTTTTTTTAGTCCTTCAAGCCTACGAGTTCTGCCACCAGATGCATGATTTCACCATGAGGTATTACAAATCACACGAACATTTCAATAAAATTCAATTCTTTCCAAGACAATGTAGGATCTTAATGCTCTAATACCAATTTGTCACACTCCATCCCAAATTATCCTACCAAATTTAGAACGTGTCAAGATGACAATAAATTCTAATTAAATTATGAAATCTATTGTCAACTCTAAAACATTTTTCAAAATAGGTGGCTAATAAAATACATTCTTTATAAAAGTTTAAATGTTTCAATAGAGTTTTCCCTAAAAATCAGATAAAGCACATATGCAAGAAACTAGATAACACTCAAAATATTTGTTTCAGTCAAACATCAAATGTGTCCACCACACACTCTTCCATATAATCTAGATCATAGCACACCAATCACATCATGAAAATTTAGTAAGAAAAAACACACAAATTTTCGTTTACAAACCGTTTGAACTTAAGGCTAGCCACTCTCGTTATAAGTCAAAACAAAAAAAGGCAAAGTACATATGCAATAATGTGAAATCTACATGAAACTGGTGACAAATCTCAACTCCCATAGGCCGTTGTTGAAACCTCAAATGCTACTTGGTGAAAATTTTAAGAAAAAGAATGGTGTATCTAAACACCAATTCTCCCCAAATTTATTTCTACATTTAAATTTAGTATTTATCTCCTCGAGAATTGTTTTTGTTCCCACAAGGTTTCCAAAGAAACTTGTTTCGTGGGGTTAAACTTGTATTGATGTAGATTTGAGTGGATGTAGTTCGATCTCTAGTGTGAAACCCAAACCCTACTTTTCCTATTTAAATATGTTTTTTGTTGAGATTAGTAAAAGGAGGGGCTAGAAATTTAAGTTAATGTGGAATTGTAAGGAAACGGGTAAAGGATAAGGAAATGAAGAAGGAAAATGCTTAAGTATTGGAAACTTGGCTCTCCCGGGTGTTTATAAGTTGGCCTAGCAAGAAAAAATTTTGGCTAAGTATTGGCCGTGAAAGTGATGGCCAAGCATCAAGTAAACACTAGGTGAGCATCGAGTAAAGGCCATGCATGATCGAGGAAAGGATCATGCATCGAGTAAAGGTCATGCATGATCGAGGAAAGGATCGTGCATCAAGTAAAGGCTATGCATGATCAAGGAAAGGAATGCCATCATGCATTGAGTAAAAGCCATTGTGCATTGAGGAAAGGCCATCGTGCATCGAGTAAGGGCCATCGTGCATCGAGTAAAGGCTCGGGCGCGAGCGAGGAAGTGCTCGGATGGGCACAAGGCGCTGAACGCAGGGGCGTTGAATGTGCGTTGAGGTATGGGACTGATGGGTTATGCAATATCAAAGACCATGCGATGAGGCTGGGAGCTATGCAATAAGACTAAGCTGA
The DNA here is from genome assembly GCF_027475165.1 of Benincasa hispida. NCBI lineage: Eukaryota > Viridiplantae > Streptophyta > Magnoliopsida > Cucurbitales > Cucurbitaceae > Benincasa > Benincasa hispida. The sequence continues at coordinate 28,263,411 of NC_143485.1, forward strand.
TGCGTGCAGCAAGAGGCCTTAGGAAAAGGCTTGTGCAAGCGGTTGCCACACATGGGTGTTGGTATCCATTGAAGAAATATGCGCCAACCATGAGGCTAAGCGTTGAAAGAAGAAGGCAGCCATTGGACTATGCATTGGTCTTGAGAAGTTAGTTGGACGCAAGGTGGGTCATGACAAAGGCTATGATTCCAAGTGAGGCCAAATGAGATTAGGCGTTCAAGGAGGCTATGCGTTGAAAAGGGGGATGCGTTCAAGAGATGTTATGCGACCAAAGAAGAAGAGCATGCAATGAATTGAGGAAACTTGGAGATTAAGGCTAGCATCAGGACAAGTGGCTAAACCAAGTGAAGTTTGAGCTTAAGCTAGAAGGAGGTGGAAGCATATTAGGACATGCAAGAATGACCTATGCGGTTGACAAAATGGGGGGAAAATAACTTAAATCCATGCAAGTAGGAGGTGGGAAGTGTTTTGGCCCCGTTGAGGTTTGAGGTTTTTTAAAGTTTTTGGGAGATGTCGAAGCACGATTGAGGGTTGTGGCCAGAGCAAGTTTTGTGGCTGTTTTGGGTTGAGACGACCTCTGAGAAGCGGAAGATGAACCATCTTGCTGCTTGGCAAAGTAGGAGGCTTCGACATGGGGGGAGGCGAAGAGGCAGGGGATAATGAAACAGACGAAAAAGAAAACGAGCTTACCGATAAGTCTTCGGCGAAGCTCATCGATTGATTCTGACTGTCCTACCTGGTTGGACGGTGAGGGTTGGGCAATTTTTTCTTAAACACAAAAGGCTCGAGAAAGATGGAGAAGAAAAAGGCAAAGGGTTTGGGAGAGAAGAAAGGAGAGCTCTAATGTGTCAGTTGATTAGGAGTTTGGATTGCCCATTAATTGCAATGTGAAGAGACGCGTCTTGGGCTTCCAAACACTCGAGTGGTTGATCCCCCCCGAAGAACGTCTTTTCAACCTATAATACATGGCTATGTGTTGACCTAATTCTAACACATTTACTTTTCAAGTTGGTTCAAACAGATTCAAAAGTAAGCTTTTTTTTTTAATTTTTTAAATTTAATTTATAAAAAGCAATCAAAGCAAAGAACAAAGCAAGTAGAAATTCAAACAAGAATGAAAACAAATGTAAATCAATAGCATAAAATATAGAAAGCAATATATATGTATATGTGTATTATATATATATATATATATATATATATATATGATGAGGAAGCGTCGCTAGAATATGTGTCTGGTCAAATGCAGAGAAGCTTCAACGTGAGCTTCAGATAGCTTCACGTAGCTCGAGGGATGATTTTTTATGTTCTAGATTTCCTTCAAGGTAAGGCTTCACCTGCTGCTCATTTACCTTGAATACGCATCCTCTCGTGTGAGTTCCATAACTCCGTGAGGAAAGATTGTTTTTATGATGAATGGACTTGACCACCTGAATTTCAATTTGCTTAGGAACAATCACAAATGTGAGTTAAATAGCAAGACCTTTTGACTAGTATAAAATTCTTTCTTATTGATGTGTTGGTCATGTCAATGTTGGTCTTTTCTTTGTAGATCTTGGCATTTTAATATGGGTTAAGCCACCACTCATCGAGCTCGTTGAATTACAACTTGCGATGTTCACCAGTGATCTCTAAATTCCGATTTAGTTTTTTCACTGCCTAAAATGCTTTGTACTCCAATTCCAAGGGTAAGCGACCTACTTTTCTAAATACCAAAGAATAAAGAGACATACCTATTGGCGTCTTGTAGGCAATGTAAGCCCATAGTGCCTCACTCAGCTTATGTGCCTAGTCTTTCCTGGATGTGTTGATCACTTTTTTCAATATAGATTTGATCTCTCTGTTGGATACTTCAGTTTGACCGTTGGTTTGGGGGTGGTATGCAGCAATGACTTTGTGACTAACATTATATTTAGCAAGTAATTTAAAAATGATACGGTTAATGAAATGTGTGTTGGGTTGTATGCCTTAAAACTCGCAGTTTGTAAAGTTAAACATATTCTATTATCAATAAAGATGTTATTCAACATTTCTTCAATAAAGTTGTTATTAAGTCTTTAAATTGCATTCGTAAAGTCTAAATCCAATAAACTAAGATCCATGACTATTACATACTTGAACTTTATGTAGAGACATAAAGATGGATCAAGTTCGAGTAAATAGACAAAACGGTCTATAGTATATGAGTAAGGTTTGGTGCCTTATTCTGGTAACACTATCGGATGCGGCCTACTTTGTAGTTGTTACAAATTGTTGTAAAGATGCTACAAACGAAGTGATCCTGATTCGTTCATGTATTGACATGAGAAGTAGGGACATCTTATGCAATGAGTTTCCATAAGATCGAACTAAGAAATAAGTCACTTTTACTTTATAACATTGTTTACTGTTAAGACTAACTATTTTGCTTAGATGACCTAGGTACCTCGATTTTAATCATGAGCTAACTATGATCTCCTGTTTATTCGAGATTATTCTTAGATTTGCATAGGTGAGGGTTGGCTCAATAAGCCTTCCATTATAGGGGTAAGACCGAGTAGATAACTGGGGACATAGGGTACAAGATGAACTTCACGCCTACCCGATTTAGCGATAGGAAAAAGGTTATTCTCTTAAGTACTGAGTCCAAGTCTTGAACAAGGAACCCCACCCTCTCACTGGCCCGAGCAGGATCCGATTTATTGATTGGATCATAAACCAATTATTCATTAGAGGATCAGTAGAAACTTAAGGAGCAAGACGTAATATCCAGGGTAAAACAACAGATTGACCAAGTCGTTATTACGAACAACCTATGAAGGGTCGACTTACTAGTTATGGTTAAATCATGTGGACACAAATATATCTACAGAGAGGAGAGTGCAACTATCGAGCTATAGTGGTTTGACTTGATAGTTAACAAATACTGATTAATTTGGTCTAAAGAGTTTTAGCTAATTAATCTTAAATCGTTGGAGCTCATGATCTGTAGGTCCATAAGATCCCTCTACTAGCTCGTAAAACCTGAACACCTTGAATTAATAAATTGAGTGAATTTTGAACGATACCAATTTGAATTGTTCAAACTTAATTTCAATTTGAAAATGTTCAAATTTAAATTAGGGTTTGAGTTTGAATAAGTTCAAATTCAAATTAGGGTTTGTATAATGTAAGTCTCTATTATTATTCGCATTATATAAAGAGACTAATTATTTCGGGTCTGGTCTTATACAAACTCTTCACATAGGATACTCCTGCTCACATGTCTCCACATAAATGATCAGGGTCAGATCATTTGTAGCACTTTACATCATTTGTAATACCTACAAAGCGGGTTGAATCCGTAGTGTCACCAGGATAAGGTACCCAGCCTTATCCATCTACTACGAACCATTTAGGTTATTATTTAAACAAAATCCACTTGTATGTCTCTACATACTTGTTTAAATTACATGAAATAACTTCGGATTTTAGTTTATTGGATTGAGTATATGCTTATAAAATAACACTTATTTTATTAACAATAATATGTTTATACAAAGTTTACAAATTACGAGACTACAAAGAGATTTAGGATACCAATCCCCACAATCTTCCACTTGTCCTAAAGATTAGGAAGCCTAATCTACAATACAAATAAAGTATAAAATCATAATAAACTAGGGCATACACTATACCCCGTAACATCTCCCACTTGCCCTAGACAGTATGTCACATATCCCGTACACCTAGACTTTCTACATAACCATCAAACACTTTAGCCGTGAGAGCCTCTATAAACAGATCAACAACGTTATGCTCTGAAGAAATCTTCATGACAGTCACGTCACCTCGATGCACAATCATGAATCAAATGGTATTTCCATTCTATGTGCTTGCCTCTTCAGTGACTCCTAGGTTCCTTAGAATTTACCACAGCACCATTATTATCATAATAAAGTATGATGAGCAAAGACATATTTGGAACAACTTTTAAATCAGTAAGGAACTTCTTAAGCCAAATAACCTCTTTAGCAGCTTCACAAGCAGCTATGTATTCAGCTTCCATAGTGGAGTCTACGGTTCATCCTTGCTTGATACTTCGCCATACTATAACTCCTCCATTCAGAGTAAACATTGACCCTGATGTGGATTTCCAAGAATTTCAATCAGTCTGGAAGTCAGAGTCTGTGTATCCTGTAAGGACCAAATCCTTATCTTCATATACAGGCATATAGTCCCTTGTTCTTCGAAGATACTTGAGGATCGTTTTGACCGCCGCCCAGTGATCTAATCCTCGATTGGATTGATAACAACTGACAATCCCTACTGCATAGCAAATGTCAGGCCTAGTACATAACATTGCATACATAAGGCTACCAACAGCCGATGCATAGGAAATTTATCTCATTTCCTTAACCTCTTTAGGAGTCTTAAGACATTGTTACTTAGAAAATACAATTCCATTGCCTGAAAGGTAATAAACCCTTCTTGGAATTGTGCATCGAATATCTAACAAATATTTTGTCAATATACGATGCCTGAGACAAGGCCACCTTTTGTTCTTATGATTCTTTATAATTTGGATCCCTAGAACAAACTGTGCCTCTCCCAAATCTTTCATTTGGAATTAGGCGGCTAGCCATTTCTTTACATCAGTCAAAAAGCCTATGTCATTCCCAATGAGTAGAATATCATCCACATACAGCACGAGGAAAGTTACTGAGTTGTTGATGATTTTCTTGTAAACACAAAGCTTATCAATATTCTGATCAAAGCCATAAGATTTGATCGCAGTATTAAATCTTATATTCTAAGATCGAGATGCTTGTTTCAGTCTATAAATGGACCGATTAAGCTTGAAAACCTTTTGCTCTTGATCTTGTTCAATGAATCCTTCTGGTTGATTCATGTAGATGGTCTCTTTAAGATTACCATTCAAAAAGGTAGTCTTTACGTCCATTTTTCATATCTCATAGTCATAATATGTGTCTATGGACAAGAGAATCCTGATCGACTTTAACATGACAACAAGTGAGAAAGTTTCTTCATAGTCCACTCCCTCAACCTAGGCATAACTCTTTGCCACAAGTCTAGTTTTAAAGGTCTGTACCTTTCCATTTACATCTCTTTTCCTCTTGTAGATCCATTTACAACCTATAGGTTTTACCCACTCATATTGATTTACAAGCTCCCAGATAGAGTTAAAGTACATGGACTCTATTTCTTGAATTATGGCTTTAATCCATTCATCCTTATCAACATCATCCATTACTTGTTTATAAGACAATGGATCATCAACTCCATCATCAGTTATGATGTTTTGGACTTCTGTTAAACCCATGTAGCGTACAAGTGGGTCCATAACCCTCCCACTACGTCGAGGCAATCTCAACTTTTGAGATGGATGACTAGATGAACTGACTCAACAACCCTTGTTGATGTATGAGTTTGTTCAACAACTCTTGTTGAAGTCTCAATAGATTCACTAGAAATCTCACTTAAAACCAATTTACTTTGTGGTTTATGATCCCTCATGTGGTCTTCTTCTAAGAAGGTAGCGTTTTTCGATACAAACACTTTATTCTCACTCGAATCATAGAAGTATCTACCTATCGTTTTCTTGGGGTAACCTACAAACAGGCACACTTTTGAATGAGGTTCCAACTTTTTTGGGTTTGCCATTAGCACATGGGCTGGACATGCCAAATTCTAAAGTGGCGTAATACCTTTATGATCTCTCAATAACTCAAAACGTATTTCAAAAACACTATTTGAGGGAATGTTGTTCAAAATATAAACTGCAGTCTCTACTGCATATCCACAAAACGAGTCAGAAAGATGAGTATAACTCATCATAGACCGAACCATGTCCAACAGGGTTCTATTTCTCCTTTCTAATACACCATTTTGTTGAAGTGTACCTGGGGCTAAGAGTTGGGACGTGATTCCATGTTCTATTATATAGTTTTGGAATCTTAAGTCCATATACTCTCTACCACGATCAGATCGTAGTGTTTTTATCTTTTTACTTGACAAGTTTTCAACTTCAGTCTTGTACTCCTTGAACTTTTCAAGAGCTTCAAACTTATGTTGCATTAGGTATAGATACCCGAATTTAGAATAATCATCTATGAAAGAGATGAAATATTCATACCCACCTCGTGCTCTTACATTCATTAGACCACAGAGATCTAAATATATAAGCTCCAAGGTTTCTTTGGCTCTATAACCTTTTCCAGTAAAAGATCGTTTGAGCATTTTACCTTCAAGGCATGACTCACATACTGGTAAAGTGTTTTCTTCTAAGCCATTTAGAAGCCCACTTTTTACCAACCACTCAATCCTATTAAGATTGATGTGACCTAACCTTAGATTCCAAAGATGGGCTCTTTCTTTAGGAGAAATTTTCAGTCTTTTTACGGTTGTTATTGTTTTGAACATTTCAGTACTAAGCACAGCTTTTATGACTAACAACCTTAGTATATATAAGTTATTTTCCATTGAACTAAAACCTAACTCCATTCCATTATTAAAATTAAACACTTTATTCTTAGAGAAGGATATGGAATATTTTTATTCAATTAGACAGAAAACAAAAATTAGGTTCCTCTTGATATGAGGAACTACATATACGTCATCCAGTAACATATATCATTTCTTGTCCAAAAATAAATTAAGCTTGCCTACAACAACAGCTGAAACGACCTCACCAGTACTAACTCTAAGAGTCATCTCTCCAGCTTCCAACTGTTTTCCGGAATTAAATCCTTGATGGGAAGAACACATGTGGTTAGTAGCTCTTGAATCAACTATCCAGACTGAATCATTATTCTCTACTAAGCACGTCTCTAAGACAAATAAATCAGAGTTATTTTCTTTTGTGTTCTTCCTTTTCTGGAGAGTAGTGGGATCAGCTCCATAACCCAAGTCATAAACTCTAAGTTTCATCTCAGAGGACAATCCTCGTCGGTGAACTTCATCAGAGTTGGCAATGATTGCTTTCTCTGTTAGTCCCTTAACATTCAATATGGACTGGAGATTATCTTGGGAACTGACACTACTGGTATCATTGTCATCAATCTCGTGCACGAATCGTGAGAACTTTCATTCAAACAATTCTCGCACTGATTCCATGATCTCATATGCAATGACCATAATCTCAAACCTTTTGGCCAACGCATCAGGTATGCTTGCCAAAATCTGAACTTGGGCATTTGAATTAGCCTTTGTCCACACCTCATATGCATTACGAACATAACGTGGTACATCAGGGGTTGGGACTTGAGGACAATCCTCAATCATGACAATTTTGAGGTCGTTTACCATGAAAAACATTTTAATGGATTCTTTCCACGTTGTGTAATTGAAACCAATCAAACTAGAAAAGGCAACGAAAGGAAAAAAGCTATTTGACATATTTGCTGAAAAATAAACACAATGATCTACATTAAATTTTAGCATAACTCTTAAAAAATCCAATCAGTTTTAGCAAAATCTAAATAAATCCCATTTAACATCTAATCTTGCAATGATGCTTTAGTGATTTAGGACAAAAGCCACCGAAGGGTAGTCAGTTGTCCCTTCATTGAATTGAGACACTTTCAGCCAATCATTACACCAGAATATCTCTTATTCCTATAACAATCAGTCATCATTTATTTGGTCAAGAAATCATTAACTTGCTTAATAATTTCTCGTAAGTGTGACCCTCCATTTTAGATCCTAGAGTTCTGCCCTAATGAGCCAACCGAAGGGAAAAATCAATTGGGGGCAAAAACTAAAGCGATCCTATCCATATCTGAAGTTTGCCTTGATATTGATGATAACTGGTAGAAATACACATTATTACAGCTCAAATAAGTAAAACAATGAGAGAATGAGATGGTAAAATACGCAATATCATGTCCGAAAGCGCTAAACTGAAAGGAATTGCGATCGCAAGCGCCCATTGCATAAAAACAGTTAATTTACTTATTTTGTGCAGGAACAATGCGATGGCGCATATGAAATTGCGATCCAAAAGAACAAGGTGTCAGCACACTTGAAGATTGCGATAATAAGACATGCGATCGTGAGAAGTTTCTTAAAAAGGCGATCGCATAAAGACTACATATCAAGGAACAATGCGATGGCGCATATGCGTTGGCAAGGAACAATGCAACCGCAAGACATGCGTTGGCGCATGAGAAGTTGCGATCCTGAGAAACAAGGTGTCAGTGCGCTTGAAGATTGCGATCGCAAGTCATGCGATCATGGGAAGCTTCTTAAAAAGGTGGCCACATAAAGACTGAGCATCAAGGTGACAACATAATAAATCATGATGGGACGAAAAACTGATAATGGTCGAATCTAAATTTAGTTGACAAGCTATTATAAGCCACACTGTAGCAAGTACACTAAACTTTCGATGACCATTAATTGGTGCATTAGAGCAGGGGAATTAATGTCGCTCATCATTGTAATCATAAGCAAGAAAGGCTGCTTCACCTTGAGCTCCATAAATACCAAAGGCCACCAATGTAAAAAAGGTTACGAGCTTAGGAGTAGAGAATCAGTTAGTCTGTTCACGCACATACTCATACATATACTTAGAGGACGGAGAAGAGCAAGGAGACGAGGAAGCCGAAAGATCATTCCCGGACAGATCGAGAGACTGCCGAAAAGCGTTACAAGGGAGAGAGGGCCAACACTTGTGAGATCAAGAATACACATCTTGAATAGAGTTGGAGTGAACAAGAGTGGTGTAAAAGGCCACGGGAAGCAAGACATTGTTTACCGGGCTTCTTATCTCTCAAATCCATTTGATATTTTGTATTCAGTACTTTATTTATAGAAAATGAAAATCTCATTTTAATAAAATTAATCAATATTAATTTAATAAAATTAAACTAATAATAATTATACATATAATAACTTTATTATATGTATATAAACTATATGTTATATCCCATATAATACATAACCTATAGTTACATATTATATCAAATATAATATATCTTATAGATGTACTTTCTCTCAACAATACATGGTATTTAATATAAATCACTTTTATATTAAATTCACTATATGAATCTCATTCATATAATTAATATTTGAATCATATTCAAATATTTAACTCCTCTCAACTTATTTATGGTATTTAATATAAATCATATTTATATTAAATTTAATTACATGAATCTCATTCATATAATTAGTATTTGAATCATATTCAAATTTCTCTCATATTACCTTGTATTATAATGTATCAAATACATTATATTAATTATATCCCATATATAATTAATTTAATTAATTATATCATAAATAATTAATTCCCTCAATTAATTTGAACACTTCAAATTAATCCAATAGTTCTCAATTAAATCCCTATTGAGCTATAGAGGGGACCTTATGGACCTGCAGATTGAAGCTTTAACGGTACTCAGATAATTAAATAAACTCTTTAGTTAAATTCTAACATCTGTTAACTACCGGTCATTCCAGTAAAGACTGACAGCTGTACTCTTTGCACTACAGATAAATTTCTGTATCCGTTGAATATAACCAATTAATAGTGCGATGACCCTTCACAAATTGCTCGTAAGTACAGCTGAGCCAAAAAAAAACCGTTTTGCCCCTATAGTTACATCTAACTCCTTAAGTACCATTGATCTCTAATGAATAATAAGTCATAGTCCAACTATGACCAAGTCCCTCCCGGGCCAGGAGAGGGTGTGGCTACTATGTTCAAGCCTTGGAATTAGCCCTTAAGAGAGAAATTTATCTACTTGCCCCTATATCGGGGAAAGAATAAATTCTGTCTTGTGTAGCCGTGTTCCCAGCTCCCCAGTTAGACAAATCTTCAAAATGGTAGACTTGTTGAGTTGACAATCTGGCCACTCTCACCCATATAAATCAAGGGACTGCCTTCATGAGCAGGAGTTCACAAATCACTTAGGATTAAGGTCATGTCACCTATGGTCATCCTAGTGAAATGTAAGTCTCTATTATTAACAGCGTTATATAAAAGGACCAATCATTTCATGGTCCGGTCTTATTACAAACTCTATGTATAGGATACCACTACTCACATGTCTCCACATGAATCAAATCATTTATATTACTTTATAACACTTGTAACACCTACAAAGCAGGTCGTATTCGTAGTGTCACCAGGATAAGGTACTGTTGCGGGAAATGTAACTCTTGTTTTGTTGATGATTTTATACGTCAATGGTCATGCACTGATCATGCATTGATAGGAAGAATATGCGTTAATGGTATATGCGATGATCACACGATAATTTAAAGGATATGCAGTATGTGTTAATCGTTTACGCGATGACCATGCATTCCTACCACAAGTTTTCTTACTCTTTCGCCAAGTATAATGAGAACACAAGTTTCTCGGGTTGATCCAAGATCGAACACAGGGACTTGCACTAAATGATGTTTGTAAAGTAATGTGTTTGAGGCGGGGAATAAAAATAAAAAGAAAGAAGTTAATTAACTATGTGCTATTTCTACTCCTAACTAAATAGACTAAGCAATGGAAGTTTGACTATGAGAATTGGTAGAGATGCAACAACTATTAACGCGTAATAAGATGCATGGAGAAGTAGAATTGTGGAGGGGATAAATTCACTGCTTCATTAAGCTTGGTCGGAAGGGTAATCCCAGCTTGCCACACTAACGCATCGCACACCTCTCGATGGTCAGCCACATGCTTATATCTCTATAACGCATGGTTGCGTTGAGCATAAGATTATTCCTATCTCTAGAAACACTACTTAATGAGTTCCACTACTTACCTTCTCGAGTAGTTGGTTGTAGCTACTCAGCTCATAGGAAAGCATTTCGATAGCCTCGCAAGAGGATTGACTCACTATACTCGCGCAACGTACACCTCTCGGTGGTTTGCTACATGTGTCATATCTCTATACCGCATGATTGAGTATGCGATAAATCTTGCAATCAACACTTAACTAATTGCGATGAAAGTAAAAGATGATAAAGTAGAAGAACATGATAAAGATGGTGTTGAAGGAACTAAAGAGACGCATTGATTATAAAATGTATTAATGTCTTAAGCCAAAATGTAATATAGTACAAAGATAAGAAGAGAGGTGGAGGGCCAGATGTAGACAATCTCTTGCTTCCATCAAATGTATTTCAAGGCTGCCGGTGATGCCACAGATGGGTGGTGGAGTAGTCTCTCTCGAGCTCTATCTCCGGCGAAGCTCCGATCGTCATCGAAAAGGGTTTGAGAATGAAGAACTCTCAAGGACTGTCTACTCATGCTATCATATGTGATCACAAGAATCTGCCTAAGGTAGAGACTTAGATGCCGTGAATTTGGGCTCCAAAGCTCTATTTATAGAGCTCAAAAGCCGACAACATTGGTAATCCACTCTGAATCAATGCCATTTCTGATATGGTAGGTGAAATGTCATCATCATATTATCTCTTTGATACTCCCAAGGTATGCGTACATGATTGTTTCTTCTGAAGTATCAACGCATCCCACCCACTTTGCGATCGACCTTCTATCACAGTTATCACTATATAGTTGCAACATTCCATGCGACGAATTGGTCTTCATGAAGATCAACGCATGTGATCATCTTTGCGATGGTTTGGGATTAACGCGTGCAACTGATTCTTGTGATAGCTACAAAATTAGACATTTTGACACAGAATAACGCATGATATAGGGTTAGTGGGGATTTTCATTGCTGATCGACACAAGCTCACTTTTTCCACATGAATTCTTATTAATATCAATGCATATTCTACTAATCAACCCTCATAATTCTAAGTAAAAGGCTACAATAGCTTGTATTTCTACAAACTATCACAGCCCCAAATTTAGAATCATGCTTGTCCTCAAGCATGCCTTATACTAAGGAAATTCAAAACTTTCCCTCTAATTCTTCCTTTGTGTTGACTAGCTTCTCAGAATATAGTTCACTTGCAGCTCTAACCTTGGCAGTAGCAATCTCCCCAAACTTTACTACTTCTTCTAAGAGATATTTTCTAAATTTAATTCTGGCAAGTCTCTGCTCAAAACTTCTTACTCATCGTAGAAAACTTTGCTTTTAGTTTTTTACAATGTGGTCGTTAAAAAATATTCAAAGCTTTGTGACTCATTATTAGATTGAGGCGTTGAACCTGGTTACACTCTTCGTTTTGGCTCGCCCCCACGGGTGCCATGCGGGCATCCAACTTCGGTTGCATGCCATATTCAACTCAACTCTTATTTAGCCAAATTTAATTTGCATCAGACAGAGAAGTTGTTATCATGCGTTGATTCTACTCACCTACTTTCGTTTTGGCTTACCTACAAGGGTGTCATGCGAAGTATCCAACTACGGGTAGGTACCTTTCACAACTTTAACATTTATCAGCTTGGGTCTCCCTTTTGCACTGACAGTGAAGTTTTTATTATTATTTTTTTGAAAGATTATTACAATGTTTATATTGATTGCATTTTCTCGGACCGCTCCCACCCCCAAACTTAGAGAGTGGCAGGGTACTTGCCAAAAATCTAAAGAAAAAATTATTCCAAGATGCGGTAAAAGAGGTTTGAGTAGAGGTTTGCACATAATAAAACTTAAGACTGTCAAACTTTGAAGAAGCTATTAAAGTGAGGTGAGCCATGTGACGTTTAGTTAGTAGATTTAGTGAATTTACATAAGTATCATCATGGATGCTAATTCATGAATACAAAAGAAGTCAAGCAGGCAAAAGGGAATTTCAAAAGAATTACACATGAAAGATAACAAGAAAAGAATGATGCGAGCAAAGTGTCAATTGCATTAATAACTTAGAGTTCATGCAGAGGAAATAGTCATACGTTGAATAAGGGAGAGAATTCTTCTTTTGAAACAACAAGCCGAGAGGAAATTATTATCGCACCAAGAAGAAGCAATCGCAACACCACCTCCGATAAAAGCAACCGTAAATCCAAAACGGCAATAATCAAATAAATCAACTAAGAAGTTAACTAGGAAAACTAAGTAAAGATAGGGTAGAAGATGTCCCTAGAGGAATTAGAGTGAAGTCACTGCAAGAATTCTTCCATGCAAGGGATCGAACTCGCCTTCTTAGGTCAATGAACTCATTTTCCCGACCACGAGAGCTTCCAACATTCATTGGTTGCATGGCGGTTATGTTGGGATGGTACCAGCACGCAGCAGAAGCGACGAGGATTGATAAGCACTCTAGTTGATTAATTTTGGACGAAACGAAAGCATGCTCAAGCAGAATTTAATGGGTTTCAAGACATACCTTTGAAGAACCGTTGAAATCTCGATTTCTAGCTGCTAATTCCTCCAAGTCTTTGTTCTCCCACGATTCTTCCCGTTTAGAAACTAAGGAGAAGGACAGGGGTCGCTAGACCACCACAAGTTCTTCCCTACTATTCCCTTAGTGCTCTAGATTGAGTTATGGGACTCAAAATAAGCTGGAATCAAAGGGAACTTGGAGAATGCTCACAACAACAACCCAATGAAGAACACCTTCTTTTACTCGAATGTTCAACTAAAATTCTATTGGTTTCCTTACTTCAACTTCACTCCAATCTCTTCAATATATTGCAGACTATCATGCAAAGAGATTTGCTGCACGAGATGCAACTCATGCTTAGAGCAAATGAAGCTTGAAGATGGTGGGTTATTTGTGACCTAGTTGAAGATGGAGTTGGAAAAACCATTTTTCCATTTTGTGTAATTTTCTATTTCCAAAATCTATATTTTGATTTAAAAATCACTTTTTATTTCTAAAATCAAAATTTATTAATTTTACAAATTAATTTCATAAATTAATTTTCTAATAAAATTAATAAATAATTATTTAAACAATTTAAATAATTCTAATTAATTTAATATCCAATATTAAATTAATTTTACACAAATCCATCTTCTTATATTTAAATCATATTTAAATATAAATTCTCCAATTCTGTTTGATTCTAAGTTGAACATTTCAAATTAACTTATCACACTACTCTAAAGCTAATCCATTTCTGAGCTAGTAGGGGGATCTCGTGGACCTACAGATTATGGGCTTCAACGATCCGAGATTAATCAGTTAAACTCATTAGACCGATCTAACCCCCATTCGTTAACTAATGGGTCACTCCACTAAAGCCCATAGTTGAACTCCTCTCACTATAGATATATTATGTCCACTCGATATAACCATGATTAGTAAGTCAATCCTTCACAGGTTGTTCGTAATAACGGCTGGGTCAAATCTCTATTTTACCCCCGAACTTATCTTTTGTTCCTTAAGTCCTCAATGATCCCCTAATGAACAATTGTTTTGTGATCCAATCAATAAAACCGAGACCCTCTTGGGCCAATGAGAGGGTGAGACCCCTTGTTCAAGACCCAAAATTAGCACTTAAGGAAACAACCTCTCTACTATCCCAAAAAACGGGTAAGAGAGAATTCCGTCTGGCACCCTATGTTCCCAGCTATCTATCCGGTCTTATCCTTGAAATGGAAGGTTTATTGAGCCCGCGCTGTTGAGCCAACCCTCACCTATGCAAATCTAAGGATAATTCCAAATAACAGGTGTTCATAGTTAGCTTAGAATTAAGGTCAATTTACCTAGGTCATCGCTTTGAAATAGTCAGTCGTAAATAGTAAACAACGTTATAAAGTAAGAGTGACTAATTTCGTGGTCCGATCTTGTACAAACCCTTTTGCACTAGGACACTCCCACTCCTCATGTCCCAACATGAATGAATTAGGATCACTTCGTTTGTAGCACTTTACAACTCCTTGTAACAACTACAGAGCTGGCCACATCCAATAGTGTTATCAGAATAAGGTACCCAACCTTATTCATGTACTATAGATCATTTTGACTATTTACTCGAATTTGATCCACCTTTTTGTCTTCACATAAAGTTCAAGTACTCATCCAATAGTCAATGGACTTTCAGGTTTATTGGATTTTTATTAAGAAAAACGTCTATTCAATAACACATTATTAAACTTTCAAAATAAGTTCCATTGTTTACATACCACGAGTTTTAGGACATAAAACCCAACAGGTTAACATACTCCTAAAACTACTTCCAACTCATGCGACAAATAACCTTTCAATCTCAGGGTCAATATCAAATTCGGGTGCAACACCTGCACTCAAATATTGTTTGCAACTTGGTCACACAAGCTACAATACGCGTAAGAGAAAAAAGGTGCCAGCGAAAACACAAAACATAAATAAACTATTAGATGCCAAGTCCCCGGAAACGGCACCAAAATCTTGTTGCGGGAAATGTAAGTTTTGTTTTGTTGATGATTTGATATGCTGATCATGCATTGATAAGAAGAATATATGTTAATGGTATATGCGATGATTACACGATAATCTAAAGGATATGCAGTATGCGTTAATCGTTTATGCGATGACCATGCGTTCCTACCATAAGTTTTCTTGCTCTCTCGCCAAGTATAACAAGAACGCAAGTTTCTCAGGATGATCCGAGGTCGAACATGGGGACTTGCATGATTTTTGTAAAGTAATGTGTTTAAGGCGGGGAATAAAATTAAAAAGAAAGAAGTTAATTAACTCTGCGCTACTCCTACTCCTAACTAAACAGACTGAGCAATGGAAGTTTGATTATGAGAATTGGTAGAGATGCAGCAACGGTTAACGCGTAATAAGATGCATAGAGAAGTAGAATTGTGGAGGGGATAAATTCATTGCTTCATTAAGCTTGGTCGCAAGGGTAATCCCAGCTTGCCACATTAACGCATCGCACACCTCTCGGTGGTCAGCCACATGCTTATATCTCTATAACGCATGGTTGCATTGAGCATAAGATTATTCCTATCTCTAGGAACACTGCTTACTTTGCTTAGTGTGTTCCACTACTTACCCTCTCGAGCAGTTGGTTGTAGCTACCCAGCTCATAGGCAAGAATTGTGACAGCCTCGCAATAAGCAGAAAGGATTGACTTACTATACTCGCGCAACGTACACCTCTCGGTGGTTTGCTACATGTGTCATATCTCTATACCACATGATTGAGTATGCGATAACTCTTGCAATAAACACTTAATTAATTGCGATGAAAGTAAAAGATGATAAAGTAGAAGAAGAAGATAAAGATTGTGTTGAAGGAACTAAAGAGATACATCGATTACAAAATATTAATGTCTTAAGAAAAAATGTAATCCAAGACAAAGATAAGAAGAAAGGTGGAGGGCCAGATGCAGACAATCTCTTGCTTCCATCAGATGTATGTCAAGACTGCCATTGTTACCATAGATGGGTGGTGGAGTTGTCTCTCTCGAGCTCTATCTCCAGTGAAGCTCCAGTGTCACTCGGAAAGGGTTGTGAGTGAAGAAACTCTTATTCAAGAGTACCTATGAGCGGAAGTGGATCTTTCCAATTCATTGTGATAGAATAACCACATATACATTCAAACATACTAATATGCATTCATAATGCTAAAGAGATCAAGAGATGATACCAGATGAAGATTTCTTCTTCACAGCGAGTCTAAAACCCAACCTTCTACCTCGAACAATCACCACTCGAACAGAAAGAAACGGAGATGACACTACCACTCAGACCCCGCAGTATTCTTGGAGTGAGAATCCAAAGTGTGGGCTTTGTTCGGATTTGGTAGAAGGAAGAAGGAAGAGAGATCATACACAACGATCAAGCAAGTGGGAGATAAGGTCGTCTATCACATAGACAAGATGCTTGATCGTTTAGGTGAAGTATACGATCGTGTAGGAAAAAGTAAGCGATCATCTAAATGACCGTGTAGGAAAGGGTAAGCGATTGTCTAAACGATCGTGTAGGAAAAAGTAAGCGATCGTCTAAAAGATCGTTTAGTAAATATCGAGAGCTAAATGATTGCTTAGGAAAAGGTAAACAGTCATTTAGTTAATAGCGCACGAAGGTGTAATCGTTAAGCGATCGCTTAGCAACATCATATATGTAAACGATTGTGCAAACACTATTTTATAGGCACTGATTTTCTAAGCTGTGACACTCTCTTTAACACAATGTCCGCGACTCTCATGCTTAACACACCGTTAGCTATTTATGCATCTCAAAGTGATCTTTCAATACACTTATCTGTTATTAGAACAGAGACGTCGTCCCATTTCCTTTATAACCGTCCAATGAATGTGATCTCATCATATTCATAACATATAAATTAATATCATATATTAATTATAATATTTTTCACTACTAGATATAAATCATATTTATATCCAATTTTCTCCATATTAATGTATCTCATACATAAAGTTAATTATATCATATTTAATTAACTCGTTCAATTATATCATATATAATCGAACTCCCTCTTGTCAATTTGAACATTTCAAACTGACCCAAAATCTGACTCTCAACTTGTATCCAAGCTAATATGGCTCGAAGCTCCAATGGTACGTGAATAACTGACTAAACTCTTTAGTCACGATATCCACCATCCGTTAACTGTCAGGCATTTACTAAAGATCGACAGTTGAATTCTTCTTGCCATAGATATATTTCTATGTCCATTAAATATAACCAATCATCAGTACGATGACCCTTCACAGATGCTCGTAATTACAACAGGCCAACTTACTGTTTTGCCCCTGTAATTACATCTTCCTTCTTAAGTACCACTGATCCATCTAATGAACAATACAACATAGTCCTACTATGTGTGAACACCTCTTGGGCCATGAGAAGGTGCGTGACGCCACATCGTTCAAGCTCCGGGATCAGCCCTTAAGAGAGCAATCTATCTACTTACCCCTACTTTGGGGAAGGAGTGAACTCTATCTTGTGAAGTTGAGTTCCCAACTCCTAAATCAGATGAATCCCCAAAATGGTAGGTTTGAGTCGGCACTCTGGCCACTCGCACCCATGCAAATCAAAGGACTACCCTCAATGGCAGGAGTTACCAACTCACTCAGGATTGAGGTCATGTTACCTATGGTCATCCTAGTGAAGTGAAGTCTTAGTCATGAACAGAGTTATATGAAAAGTTAACACTTCGAGGTCAGGTCTTATACAAACTCTTTGTATAGGATGCCCCCGCTCGCATGTCCACTATACCAATGATCAGATCAGACCATTTGTGACACAACATTTGTAACAATTCCACAAAGCGGGCTGCGTCCGTAATGTTACCAGGATAAAGTTTCCCTCCTATAACCATTTACTACAGACTATTTTGGTTGTTACTTAAGACATGATCCACTTGTATGTCACTACATACATGCTTAAGTTACATAAAGACAACCAGGGATATTAAGTTTATTGGTTTATGGTAAAAAAAAAACATCTAAATGTGCAAAGTCAAAAGGTGAAGTAAATATCATATATATTATACATCACAAGTGTTCGTACAAAGTTGTTTACAAACTACAGAACACGAGATTTTAGGGCACAAACCCCAACAGTGAGAATGAAAAACTCTTAAAGACTATTAGCTCATGCTCTCATCTGTGATCACAAGAATCTGCCGATAGAGACTCGAATGTCGTCAATTTGGCTATAAGGCTCTATTTATAGAGCTCAAACATCAACACACATTGGTAGTCCCACTCTGCATCACTGCCATTTATAACACGGTAGGTGAAATGTCATCATCATCTTATCTCTTTGATACTCCCAAGGTATGTGTTCATGATTGTTTCTTCTGAAGTATCAGCACATTCCACCCATTTTACGATCGACCTTCTATCATGGTTATCACTCTATAGTTGCAGCATTCCATGCGATGAACTGGTCTTCATGAAGATCAACTTTGCAATGGTCTGGGATCAATGCATGCGATTGATTCCTGTGATAGCTACAAAAATAGACATTTTAAAGCAAAATAACGCATGATATAGGGTTAGTGGGGATTTTCAGTGTTGATCGACACAAGCTCACTTTTCCACATGAAGTCTTATCAATATTAATGCATATTCTGCTCATCAACCCTCATAATTCTAAGTAAAAGGCTATAATAGTTTGTATTTCTACAAGTTATCAGGTACTCAGCCTTATCCATCTACTACAAATCGTTTTGGTTATTATTTAAACAAGATCCACTTGTATGTCTCTACATACTTGTTTAAATTACATGAAATAACCTTGGATCTTAGTTTATTGGATTAAGTATATGTCTATAAAATAACACTTATTTTATTAACAACAATATGTTTATACAACAAACTACGAGATTAGAAAGAGATTTAAGACACTAATCCCAACAGGAGTAACAAAACTGCCAACCCCATGCACACGTCCATGCCTTTCTTGAGTACCCAAAGCTTGTGTTAAGACATCATTGGGAGAATGATGTTTGTGGCACAATGAATCTGTATTATTTTTTGAGATCTCATCCTAAAAGAAATGAAATTTAATATAATTAAGATATATGTAAATTTAATACTTGTCTTACTATTCGGTTGATGACTTCTTGAACATCTTCATTGTCGTATTCTTCTTTCTTATTAACTCGAGCCTTCTTTCACAGGTTAGCTTGATCGAAATCACTTTCATTTGAAGATACTTTCTTCTACATTCAAATAAAGAAAAAAATTGATATTGTGATAAATTTAAGAATCTTGAGAACATATACTAAATTCTTACCATCTTTTCAACAAGGTAGCATAACCTTTCCTTAAAATTCGATGATTGTACTTATTCTTAGATCGACATTCTAGTTGCAAGAGTCTTTTTTCCTATACAAACGTAATGATTATTAGTAGGAATGAGATAACAAAATTAAATTAATAATATACCTGAAACTTTACACACAATCTCGATCTTACAAACTCTTCCCAATGACTTTGATCAATAAATGAGTACTTTTCTGGTGGATTTATTAGAAGTTGAGGTTCATCTTTAAATGGCATAATGTATTTTGTTGTTAACCAATTCTTAATCTGACGAAAAGCTATGCCTGCAGTTTTCATAATGTTCTTCCTAGATCTTGTATCAATTACAAAGGCGGCCTAAACATTGAAAAGTTAGTGAAAACATTACATATACATCTACAATATTATCAAGATAAAAAGTTGAATATATATACCTCAACTGTACTATATATCTTATCTTTCAACTCAATAGGCACATGTCTCCAAGATGTATATATAATAGGTACATGATAATGCGTAGAGGACCCAATGAAAGACTTTAACTTAGCTCCATTTTCACCAATGGGTACACCCTCTTCATTGTATTCCACAAACTTCTTTTCTCCCACACTCCTAATACGTGTTACATCAAACATAATAGTAGCTCCTCATTCTCTCTTCTTTTGATTGGTGGTTTTATTTGACCTAACAACTACTATTTCTTTGTCATCAAGCTCTAAATCTTCGTCACCCACTGTACTATGCTCCATGTGGTGTATAAATCAAAAACTGAAATCAAATTTAAGAAACAATTAGCATTTTATACATATCAAACAAACAAAAACTCAAATGTAATTGATAAAATTATAAATTAAAAAAATAATTATCATATTACACAATATAAAACCTACCCATAAAATGTTATGAAGGTATCCATGTGTCTTCACAATTCGATCGTATACATGTTGACATGTTCTCATCCAATTCATTATGTACATCAACATTCGACATATCATTGGGTATTCCTTGACAGTGTAATATTGTATCTGTTGGGTTTTATGTCCTAGAAACTCGCAGTTTGTAAAATGATAAATATTTTCTATAATTAATATACTTGTTATTGATTTCATAAATTGTGTGAAAGTCTAAATCTAATAAACTAAGACCCATTACTATTGTATGAGTACTTGAACTTTATGTGGAAACATAAGAGTGGATCAGGTTTGAGTAAATAGTCAAAATGATCTATGGTACATGAATAAGATTGGATACCTTATTCTGGTAACATCATTGGATGCGGCCTATTCTGTAGTTGTTATAAAAAGTTGTAAAGTGCTACATACGATGTGATCCTAATTCATACATATTATGACATGAGAAGTGGGGGTGTCCTATGCAATGAGTTTACAGAAGAACAAGACCAAAAAATAAGTCACTCTTACTTTATAACGTTGGTTACTGTTTAAGACTGACCATTTCACCTAGATGACCTAGGTAACTCGATCTTAATCCTGAGCTAACTATGAACTTCTGTTTATTCGGGATTGCTCTTAGATTTTCATAGGTGGGGGTTGGCTCAACAGTGCCGACTCAATAAGACTCCCATTTCAAGGGTAAGACCGAATAGATAGGGACATAGAATACAAAATGGAGTTCACGCCTACCCGATTTAGGAATAAAAGAAAGGTTGTTCCCTCAAATATTGAATC
The DNA here is from genome assembly GCF_027475165.1 of Benincasa hispida. Classification (NCBI taxonomy): domain Eukaryota; kingdom Viridiplantae; phylum Streptophyta; class Magnoliopsida; order Cucurbitales; family Cucurbitaceae; genus Benincasa; species Benincasa hispida. Next base: position 28,284,663 of record NC_143485.1, read on the forward strand.
CAGGTCTTGAATAAGGGGCCCCACCCTCTCATTGGGTTGAGAGAGTTTGGTTTAGTGATTGGATTACAAACCAGTTGTTTATTAGAGGATCAATAGGGACTTGAGGAAAAAGACGTAATCTCGGGGGTAAAACATATATTTGACCCAGCCGTTATTACGAAAAACCTGTGAAGAGTTGACTTGCTGATTATGGTTAAATCATGTGGACATAATATATCTACAGGTAAGTGCAACTATGGGCTTTAGTGAAGTGACTCATAAATTTACGAATGGGAATTAATTTGGTCTAATGAATTTAGCCAATTAATCTCGAATCATTGGAGCCCATGATCTGTAGGTCCGCGAGGTCCCCCTACTAGCTCGTAACGGACTAGCTCTAGAATAGCGTGATAAGTTATTTTGAATCGTTCAAATTAGAATTAAGGGAATTAGTAATTATATGAGATATAATTACATGTTTGATTTGAGAATTAAATGGAATAGGAGAATTTATATATTTAAATATGATTTAAATATATAAAGATGGATTTGTGTAAAAATTAATTTAATATTTGATATTAAATTAATTAAGTTTTATCTAAAATTAATTTATGAAATTAATTTTATTTTTCAATTTTAAAATCGATTTTTGAGAGATAAAATTGGAAAATTTGAAAACAAAACACAAATGAAAAAATTGGGTTTTCCATTATCCATCACCTAAGTAGCTCGCACAATTAGCATCAGCTTTGCCTTGTCTTCTTCAAGCACGAGCTGCAACTCATGCAACTCTTTCCTTTGCATGTTGATATGCAATATAATGAAGAGTTTGGAGTGAAATTCGGTGATGTAATCTATAGAGAATTTTAGAGAAAATTCGGGTTGAAGAAAGGGTTCTTCAACAATATTGCTGCAGTGAGCTTTCTTTCTTCATCCCTTGATTTAAGCTTGTTTTGAGTCCCACAACTCAATCTAGAGCACCAAGAGAATAGTGGGGAAGATCTTGAGGTGGTATGCAATAAGATTTGGAGAAGATAGTAGTTGGAGAAGGACCTTTGAAGAAGTTCTACAAGAGGTATGTCTTGAAACTCACTTGTTTTCTGCAAGAGCATGCTTTATATTTTGCCAAAACTAGTGAATTAGAGTGCTTAAATGATCCTTATTCTTCTGTTGTTGCTGATAAAATTCTACAGTATCTCCAAGTTCATCATCATTATATCTATCACAGAGTCCCTTTGTGGTGGGGTAAGTACAATTGACCATCTAACATCACTTGGATCCTCAACATAAAATACTTGTCTTGCTTGGGTTGCTAGTATAAAAGAATCAAACTTGTGACCTATTCTAATTAAATCAACTAAGACAAAACCAAGCTCATCAATTTTGATACCACTACTATTGTCAACCCAATCACATCTAAACACATCAACATTAAACGTATGATAATTTAGTTTCCATGTCTCTTGTATCACTCCATAAAAAGACATATCTCCAATGATGGGATTTTTTTCTTTTAAACTAGACACTTGCATCATTTTTGCAACTAAACTAACTCCACTATTTTGTCACTTCGATCCTTATCACAAGATTTTTTTTGATAGCGACATCCATTAATTACATTACTTCTCTACGTAATCACAAAAAGATGAGGACCATGAGCAATCCACCTCAAGTTATCTGAAACTTCAGTATTTCCCATTTCAAGCTCAATTGCAACCTACCATGAGAATTTCCATTCCAACTCAGGCATTAAAATGTGTATGTAAAGCAGTAGTTTGAACATTTTACCTCTTCTCGTCGCCAAGATATAAAAGTCCGATTATGTTCCTCTTGAATCCATTTCTGATTTTTGGACTTATTTCGATGTTGCAATTGCAAAGTCATCATATGTTTTCTTTGAAGTGAACATTAAAACATTGTATAGTTAGATTTATATCATAAAACTAAATGAAAAAATAAAACCAAAATCATTGAAAAAACTTACTCTAAATATGGTTGCACATCAATTGTATTTTCCAAAACATACCAATGAGCTTGATATAAAGGTTCTTGTTCAGGTTTGAAAGAAACTCCTTTGGACAATGGTCTACTAATATTTGAATTGTCTAAACAGTCTTGTGAATTATGAGTGCCAATCCCAATAGGATCTACTCCAGATAGGAAATCAAAACAAAATTCAAACGCTTCTTCTACTGTATAGCTTTTAGCAATACAATCTTCTGGACAATATCTATTTCTCACGGAGTTTTTAATGACTTTCATGAATCTTTCAGTGGATACATCCATCATAGATATATAGCCCACAAAGTTTGACTTCCATAACTATGCGTACTGTGAGATGCATCATAATTGTGAAAAATGAAGGAGGAAAATACTTCTCCAATAAACATAATATAAACACAATATCTTCTTCCAACTTTTTTAATTGTTGCACGTCTAGGACCTTGTTGCTTACCGAATTGAAAAATATACACAATCGAGTTATGGCATACAAAACGTGTTTTGGTAGCACTGCTCTTATCACAATAGGAAATAATTGTTGTAAGAGCACATGACAATCGTGAGATTTTAAACTATTAGGGCATGCATGAATCTTCTCATATTCCATTCCTAGTGTACTAAAGTTTTCCTTACTTCATACATTGAATTTGGGAGCTCATTGCTAGTGGGCAAAATTTCGTTTAAGGTTTTGAGTAGTTCTGAAAAACTAGTATCACTCCATCCATATCTAACTTTTAAATTATACAATTTGACTAATGTAGACAACTTAGCGTATTTTTTGCACCCTTCGTATAATGGTTTTTCAACATCATTAAGCAACTTCTCAAATCCATTCGGATCTCTTGAATATTCCTTGTGAGCAACTTGAACCATTTATTTTAAACTTCCAATATCAGTCTCTTCATACATATGGGTGTCAAACTTAGAAGATTCTCCACAAAATGATGAGTTAGGAAGTTTTTCCCCATGCCAAAATTTTTTTTATAACTTTCTTCAATCGTATTGATATATAAATGATCTCTAATATCCTTGCTACTATGCTTTTCACAATTCCCACATTTCAAACAAGGACAACAAACATAGGAGCTATTTATATTAGAAAATCCAAATTTTATGAAGTTTTCCACACCCAATTCATAATCTTTGGATAATTTACTCTTGTGCATCCATGATTTATCCATGATTGTAAATCTAGTATGAAAAGATGATAAACAATGATCAACTTCAAAAAAACAAGTTGTGGAAAACAAATAAGTTCCCAATACATACAATTTGTCATTTCTAGCTCTACAACATTCCAACCTCAAGAAATTAGTAAGACAAATCAGCGAACCTCGAGGAAAATCAGAGAACAAAGACAAACACATCTAAAATAATTGAACCCAAGGTGTAATCAAACCTCAAAAAATTGAACCCAAGGTATGCACGTGCTCTAGTGTGCTAAACATATATTAATTTTAATAACTAAAAATTGAATCCAAGTTTTGCAAAGCATTACTTAGTTCATAAAGCCCTAACAAATTAGACACATTGACATATCTAACTTTAACAAGTATTTAATTAAAGAAAAGTGGCAAGTTCTTGCAAGTTTTCTAAAATTAAAGCCCTAACTTCGGCATAACATTGAATTAAAGTGGCAATCCCAACTTTGGCAGGTTCTTTGAAATTCAATCTCATTCAAGAACAATATGAGAATTTATTATGAGATTCAAGAATATACATGAGAGATTAAACCCTAACTTTGAAAGTTCAAGCCTCAAACCAAAAAAATCAAGCCATAACTTTAAAGTTCATGCCTCAAACCAAGAAAATCAAGCCCTAACTTTGAAACTCCATGCCTCAAACAAAGAAAATCAAGAATTAAACCCAATCTAAACAAGAAAATCAAGATTAAGTCCTAAATTTGAAAGTTCATGCCTCAAATCTACTTACCTCAATGAAGAATCTCTTCAAGATTGAAGGAATAACAAATATGCATCAAAGGGAAGTGAAAAACCAAGAAGATTTAGAGTGTATTGCGCAAAAAAATCGACTAAATCTGCTGAAATTTCTTTTAAATCTGTCTGATAGTGTGCGATGCTACTAAAAGAGCGTTGCAACACTGTTCGCGAGGCACACAATTTTCCCATCAAAACCCATAGCGTTGCAATACTATTGAAAGCGTTGCAACGCTGCGTGCATGAGGCGCGCGTGTTTTTCTTTTTTCTGTCAAAATACGTAGTGGTGCAACGTTGCCCTATATATTCTACAATTCTTGACATTTTTAAAACGTCAAAAATCCATTAATTGAACCTGACACTTTTACGTCAAGTACTGTATTTTCTAGGAAAAATGCACAACCTCCACTTTTTAAAATCAATTATTGACCGTTTTTTTCTTTAAAATCATCTATTTCTTGACATTTTTTCATAAAAATGTCAAATATTTAAAATTGCAAACATCAAGAAAGGTAGTTTTTCTTGTAGTGATTGTCATTAGATCCTATAATCTTTCTTATTCTTCGATAGATGAAGTTAACTCTTCCACCTAAAATTGCCATCATGAACTTGGTACATAATAAACATACATAAATTATTCAACAATAATGTGACCTATCAAGCTAAAACAATATCTTCTATTTTTATTGGTCTTAGAATTTCTTGTATTAAATATATAGCACCTCATTATGCTTTATTTTATATTATTATAATATATTAACTATCAAGCTATGCATTTACAGTGTATACATTAGATAACCCAAATGGATAAGAGAGCATATTTGGAATTTAAAATTCATCGGGAAATAACTAATTTAAAATAACTATCAAGCTAAAACAACATGAATTAATATATACCCAAGCTTTGTGTTTTACGAGCTGTGCCATGTAATTAAAGCACGACATTTATTGACAGTTCATGTAATATATCTCAAATTTAGCAATATATAATACTATGTACAAATATTATATACACTAAATTTATCTTGATGTCATATTAAATTATATCTAGATATATTAAATTATAAACCTATATAAAAAACAAAGGTCATTTACAAAAGAGTCCCAACATGCATAAATGATAGGTCATTCGATATATCATTCCAAGAATTGATATATTTATGAAATATAAATACAGCAACTAGTCATCACCATCCTTATTGTGATCCACCAAAGACGATTGTCCTATGATATTATAAGTTAATTTGAAAAGAAAAACTTTTGATTAGGCTAAAATTAGGAACAGGCCCGTCCCAAATGAGATGGGACTTATGATACTTCTAAAATATTTTATAACAAAGATAAATTTGTAAATTTTGTGGTTTTTTAGGAATAATAAATTACAATTGAATTTCTATAGATGATAAAAAAAACGAAAACTAAAAGGTTTGATATTTAAGAGAGCGAAATGAGAGGTGAAGAGAGAAAAGTGTTTTCTAACTTCTATTTGTTCTCTAAGTACCATGCCAACCACTTAATAGTTTTCTTTTATTTTTTTGGAAGGTTAAAGCAACTTTTTCAATTTGGAATTCTAAATTTTGGAGCTCTTTGATGGGTCACAGCCACACACACGCTAACCGTCGGATCTGATTTAGAATAAAACCATAAAATATGATAAATTAGTTTGAAAAAAAAAAAAAGCTAAAAGCTAATTATATGCTATAATTTTTTATATTAAAATTAGGGGAGAAAAAAAACTGTCACAATTGTAGCGATTTGAGTCTTCATTGTCCACCGTATTTCCAATCGGGGTGGAGATTTCTTGTAGTCGCATTGTCCACCTGAAAAATATGCTAAGTTATTCGAAATGAGGAGTGAGGAAGGTGGAAGGAACAAGGAAGATTGAAAAAGAAGCAAATGGAAAATGAAAAGTCCTTCTTTGGAAGTTTGGAGATTGGGAAATGGGAAAAGTAAAAGGCCAAAGGGTAACTCTAGTTTCATATATTAATATAATAAAAGAATATTTTAAGATACTTTAATTTTCTTATTTATAATAATGGCATAAGTGTTATAATTATTAATATTATCAGTCGAGGTCGGTTCGGTTCTTAACCGTATTTTGAGAAAACAGATCCGACTAGTTGGCCTTCAACCCTCAATTTGATCGATTTCAGTCGTTCGATTCGGTTTTTTGGCCATCCCTACTCACCCTTAATAAATAGGAGTCTTCTCCCTCATGTATAAGAACAACTCAAATGATACTTTTACTTCAAGAATTCTCCAAGATTGTTAGTCTTCACCAAATCGAACCAAGAACAACCAAAAAGCTCCAACAATCAACCAAGAAAACCTCAGCAACCGAAGGCAGCCTTAAAATCTTCAACAAGGCCAAAGAATAATCAACAAGATCTACCAAGAAACCAATAAAATAACCAGCAATTCATACCAAGAAACCAAGAACTAACAAGATTCATGAAAGAGTTCTAATACCTAATCATGTTCATTACCAAACTACAAGCTCCAGATTATTCACAAATAAGACCAATGCCACAACACTTGATGGGTTTAGATTCTGAATCATCCGAGGAAAAAGTACTAGTCCTCGACCTATTTATCCTTCAAGATTTCAACCTCACTATCATGCAGAAAATCCTTTATTATGAAGGTAAATTCCTCCCATTCAACCACAAAGATATGGTAATCAAGATTATTTTCAAGGTTGGCAAGATCAGCCATATTAGAAGCAAGAAACTGACTACAAAATGAAAATCAATATTTCAACATACAATGGAAAGATGAACATTGAAGTCTTTTTAGATTGAATAAAAAATGTGGAAAAATTCTTGGATTACACGGGAACTTCGGAAAACAAGAAGGTTAAACTAGCTTCTTTGAAACTAAAGAGTGAGGCATCAGCTTGGTGGGATCAAATGCAAGGCAACTGACGTGCTTATGGGAAACGATCTATAACTAGCTGGCCAAAAATGTTCATTTCTTTGCTTGGAGATACTGGCTTGTTCGACGGGTATTTAGATACCTACGCCACTTGGAATCTTGATGAACTTGATGAAATTTATATACTACCCTTGTTTTTGCACATAGTTTCTATACTACCCTATTTTTACAAAGATTTTTAAAAATGGGCCCTAAAATGACACTTAACCTGGAATAGTATTAAGAAAGCCGACTTGGTAACAAAGAAATTTGATAAAAATAGAATAGGAGAAACAAAAGAAGACATTAGAAACGAAGCTAACACTCGAACGACCAAGAAAATTTGATAAAAATTATGGAAACTCCAAATTCTTAAAATTTCGCTGAAATTTTTCCCGCGAATCAATATCCCTGAGATTCAAAGAAGACACAAGTTCCCACAATCAGGAAACTTCTCTAAAAAAAACCCATCCTTCGACAGGTCCAACACCTCCAAATTACAAACCCTGTAAATATCGTCGGCGAGACCTCGCCGGAAAGTTGATGCTTCAATGCTTGAAAAACTCGAGTCCTCGCCAATGTATCCCACAATTCACCACAAAACTTTTTGGAGGTCAAATCCAAGGATAGAGAAATTTGGAGTGCCCACACAAATTAGTGGATATGGAATAAAATTTCAACGCTTGCAACCAAGCTTTCCATGGTATTGAAGGGGAGAGAAGATGAAGAGGGAAGCAAGGAGGAGAGAGGATGAGAATTGGGAAGCGGAAAGAGAGAGGTAAGAGAATGATATTTCTTTTTCTTTTTTCTTTTTTATGAAAAATGACATATTAGTAATAAAGATAATAAAAAAAAAACTTAATTAATTTAGTAGGGACCTTTTGAACATATTTATTAAAATTAAGGGGCTAAAATAGTCAATTTGAAACCTTAGGGATCAAACATATGCATTCCTTAAAATTTGAGGACTAGAAAGGTATTTTTTTTTCTAAAAATTAATCGATTAGATCAAAAGCTGAAAATTTCATTAGATATAGAATTAAAATTTATATAAAATAGATGATAAGAGTATCTTCCTTCCCTTTCTTCAATTATAACTAAAAGCCAACTCTACCTTTCCAAAGGATTGAGACTCTGCATCACAAGTTCTCTTATAGAATAACTAGCTACCTAACACAACCACCAACCCACAAAATACAAAGCTATAGTAACTTGATTGACCACTAAGTTTCCTCTTCGATAATATAAAGCTATAATAATTATAAGGTTTCAAATATAATAAAAAAGCCAAACTATTTATAAGAATGGTAAATTTTGAATTGCCAAAAATGGATTAAATAATACAATAAAAGCAACGTAAAATGACTAATAGCCCAGCCCATCACACAAAAAACTCCCTGCGTGTGAATGAATCACCGAAAAAAGGGAAAAATGTGCGACTTCTCAATTGACTAAAAATCAAGCTAAACGATCAAAACTGGCCAAACCGAGGGTCGGAGGCCATTTTTTCAAAAAAAAAAACGGTTGTGGTCGGTTTTCTCAAAATGTAGTTAAAAATAAAACTGACTCCGATCGGCTATAACACTGAACCATCCGACCCCTGACCGATAATAATTATTATAATTTATAAAATTTATTAATAATAATATACTTTTATTATAAAGAATAAAATTCGAATATCTTAAAATGTTTCTTTTTATGTTATTAATATATCAAATCAAACTAAATTAATAATTATTACTCTTTCACTTTTCCCACTTTCCCAACCTCCAAAGTCCAAAGGTCTTGTCTTTTCATTTTTCATTCCATTTTTTCTTCTCTTCTTCTTCTTCAATCTTCCTTCCTTTTTTGGTGTTCTTCTTCACCTTCCTCGACGAGTGCACACACCTTCTTCTTCAATCTTCATAGTTTTAGATTTTATGTCCTAAAACTCGTGGCATGTAAACCATAAACTTAATATGTAAATCGATTTTAAAATTTTGATTCAATAAAATTGTTATTGAATATATGAATTGTTTATTTCATTTTAGAAATAAATCCAATAAACTAAAAGATCTATGGCTATTACATGAGTATTTGAACTTTATGTGTAGAGACATAAGAGTGTATCAAGTTCGAGTAAATAGTCAAAATGACCTATAGTATATGAATAAGGTTGAGTGCTTTATTCTGGTAACACTATCGGATGCGGTACACTCTGTAGTTGTTACAATGAGTTATAAAGTGCTACAAACGAAGTGATCCTGATTCGTTCATGTAGTAACATGAGGAGTGGGGGTGTCTTCCACAATGAGTTTATATAAGATCGGACCAAGTAATAAGTAACTCTTACTTTATAACGATGTTTACTGTTTAAGACTGACTATTTCATAGTGATAATCTAGGTAACTTGACCTTAATCCTGAGCTAACTATGAACTCTTGTTTATTCGGGATTATCCTTAGATTTGCATAGGTGAAGGTTAGGTCAACAACGCCGACTCAATAAGCCTCCCATTTCAGGGGTAAGATCAGGTAGATAGCTGGGACATAGGGTGCAAGATGGAATTCACTCCTACTCACATTCAACGATAGTAGAAAGATTGTTCCCTTAAGTTCTAACTTCGGGTTTTGAACAAGGGGCCTCACCCTCTCATTGGCTCGAGAGGAATTCGATTTGTTGATTGGATAATTAACAAATTGTTCATTAAATGATCAGTGGAACTTAAGGAATAAAAGGTAATCTCGGGGGTAAGACAACTAGGGTTATCTTACTAACCATGGTTATATCAAGTGGATATAATATCTCTACAGTGACGGGAGTGCAACTACTGGGCTTTAATGGAGTGACCTGGTAGTTAACGAATGAGATTAGTTTGGTGAAAAGAGTTTAGCCAATTAATCTCGGATCGTTGGAGCCCATGATCTGTAGATCCATTAGATCTCCTACTAGCTCACAAACGGAATTAGCCTTAGAATAGTATGATAAGTTAATTTGAATCGTTCAAATTTGAATTAAGGGAATTAGTAATTATATGTGATATAACACATTTAATTATGAAATTAAACAAAATTGGAGAATCAATTAATATTTAAATATGATTTAAGTACTAATTTCATGAAGAGGGATTCATGATAATAGAATTGGTGACAAAATTAATTTAATATTTGATATTAAATTAATAGAATTGATTAAATTATTTAATTAATTATTAATTATTAATTTTATTATAAAATTTAATTTTTGTAAAATTAACAAAATTTCAATTTTAATTATAGAATGAAAACTGAAAAAAGATATTTATCTTGAAAATCAAATTCAAAATAAACATGAAATTGGAAATGGAAAATCGATTTTCCCACTTTCAAAAGCATCCATCTTATTCACCTCTCCACTACAAATCCAGCTCAAATTTGAAGGTGGAGCTGGTTTGATTTCATGCAATCAGCTTGCATGAAATCCTGCATAAAACACTCATGATTAAGCTGAAAAAAGACCATGCAATCTAGTGTATTTTGCTGAAGAAGTCTGAAGGTTGAAGAAGATCTTCAACTGTGAAAACCAGTTACTTTTCTCTATAATTCCCAAAATTTCAACTTATTTTGAGTCTCACAACTCAATCTAAGGCTACTAGAGGATTATAGGGAAGCTCTAGTGGTGGTTCACAACCAAATTTGGAGAAGATTGCAGCTGAATCTTATTGTTGAAGAAGATCTTCAAAGGTATGTTTAAAACTCTTTTGCCTTTTGATGAGCATGCTTACTTTAGAGCTAAAATTGATGAATTAGAGTGCTTAATAATTCTGTAGCTGAATTTCTTCAGCTGCACATTTATAAAAACTATCACATAGTGCCTCCTTCGGCGACATGCAGCAGTCTTCATTGGCGCCTCCTCTGGCTACGCAGTAGTGCACACACAGTTGGCCATGCGCAGCAACGTCACGCCCATGGCCACGATTTGTTTTCCTTTTTCTTTCTGTTTTTTTCTTAAGCACAACAATCTTCATAGCACAAAATATTTTTTTTGTTCTATTATTTTCAAGTTTTGTTTGCATTTTTTGTTTATCTTTGTATGTATATCCAAAAGTTTTCTTCTTCTTCTTCTTCTTTTTTTTTTTGGTATGTTTTCATATATTTTTTGTCAATTTTTTCTTTATTTTTTTGGTAATCTAATAATAGAGATATGTAAATTTGTAACATTCAAGTGAATGCTAATAATGGAAACCAATCTTCAAGTTAGAATTTAAAAAGTTTTGATTTTTTTTTTGTCAATTTGTACTTTAATTTTTGGTAATCTAACAGTGGAGATATGTAAGTTTGAATGATTCAAGTGAATGCTAAATAGTGGAAATATAATCAAACCTTGAAGTTAGAACTTACAAAGTTTTGAATTTTTTTTTTTTTTTGGTAAGTTTTCATATTTTTTTTTCAATTGTTGCTTTAATTTTCGGTAATCAAATGTTGAAGATATGTAAGTTTGTAACATTCAAGTAAATGCTAATAGTGGAAATATAATCCAACCTTCAAGTTAGAATTTAAAATATTTGGTGGAGGCTCTTATATGCACTCCGAATTGATTAAATTTAGACCCAACCAATCTTGACCTTTAGAATCAAGACATGAAAGAAGAGATTTAAAGCTTGGAGAAGATATTCAATTTATTTTTTAATTATTCGATTTTAATTTTTAATTATCAATTCTTCTTTTTGATTTCTAACTATCTACTCTATAGGATCTCGAGCTATCAGGGTGGAGCGACAAGTTGGAAGAGAGATATTTTATATAATTACGTTTGAATTTGGATGGATTTTTTGTGAATTTGAGGGGTACAACGACGCACAATGAAAACATGAATATGGAGAAAATATAATATAATAATTGTTAGTTTACAGAAACATGCAACGGAAGAAAACAGAATCATTAAGCATTCTAATTCCTCAATT